>NW_023994833.1:0-190000 GCF_015586225.1 Lucilia sericata | reverse complement strand
AGATCCGTTTAGAATAAGACACTTTCCCATATTGAGCAACCCTGGGTGACAGGAGATCGGAAACATTGATAAGTTTTTTAGCAAACTATTTAACGGAGCACGACGTAAAAAGATCGCAGTACTTGGTGAATAAAAGAAAATCATCCGAAAAGCTTAATGAGATTCGTAGAAACTTTTCCTAAACAAAACTCATGTCCAACCGGAATCTATGATCGATGACATGAGGAGGATACTGAAGGTTATGGAGGAGACAATGAAGCTCCTAATGGACTCCTATATCTTAGTATATCGAGTACCATAGATGAACCGATATTGTGGGAAGGAGATATTAAAACAGAGATTTTTATTACAACTGGCATGCTAAAGGAGGCAATCAAGAGCTTTGTAGTCTATAAAGCTGCAGGGCCCCAATTAAATGGCAGAATGCTAGAGTAATATTTATAACCAAACTCGGTAAACCTAGTTATGCGACACCAAAGCCCTATCGACTGATAAGCCTCGTGTCCTTCCTACTTAAAACTTAGAATCCAATTCTTAGATCAGTTTTATGTTGAACGAGTGCTCCGTAACTGAATCAACTACATGCTAAGGAACATATGGATAAGTTCCGAAATGTATGATAACTATCAGAAAGACGATAATTCACGATACACCATAGGATAACATTTTGTCTCCTTCACTCTGGGTAACTTCCTAAGGACCCTAACCTAGAAATGACTTAGATCTGTTTACTATATAGTCGATGTCGTAATACTTCGAGGGATCCAAATTACTTGTGAAGAAGGGCTAAAGAGGCTCTAAACAAGGCCTTGTTTTGGGCTCAAACGAGAGACCTCAATTTCTAGGTATATGAAACACTGTTTTATGGGCAAAAGGACTCCGGAGAACGACTGAGTTAAGTACATAGGTGAAAATTAAAATGGAGATACCGTTTATATTATAGGATCAACAACCCACATTGATGCTGGGCGCTATATAGGAGAACCATCGGTATGAAATGGGGCTTTAGTCTTACTAAGACTTTAAAAAAGTGTAACTAGACCATTTTTAACTTATGCTTCAATAATCTGATGAACTTCTTTCGACAAAAAGTGTAACATCAAACAACTACAGGGAGTTCAGCGTACATGTCGCGTGTATTGAAATATATATAAGATATGAGGCGGCACTTTCAGCCGAGCGGCTAATAACTTTAGGCGAACTGACCAGGCTATACACAATCATCAGACGTGCCCGATCGCATACCAGACACTGAGTATGCCGGGAACTTTGAAACACTGATTCCAGGTAGAATATCATGGTCAAGCGAAACTTTATTGCAAATACCCGTAGGAATCCGTTGTTGCGCCGATGGCGTTAAATTGGGGGACATGTCAGGCCTGGGGTTCTATATTGAAGACTCAGAAACATAAATATACTACCGTTTACTTAATCACAACACTACCTTCCAAGCAGAAGTCCGTGCAATAACGTAGTGCGTAAATTGAATTAGAATAAATAATGTGCCAGCATGGGTTAACACATTTACGGACAGTCAGAAGGCAATTAAGGCGATATCAGATAGATGATAAAGTTAAATTGAAGACCGTATTGGATTATAAGAAAGCTTTAACTAAATACTCGCCCAAATGTAAGGTTTAAATCATATGAATACCAGGTCACTCGGGATTAGTCGGCAACGAAATAGCGAATGTACTATCTTGAAAGGGAAGGCAGCTCGCGGTAGTTAACCTGACGAACGCAAAAGTATTTGACGCAAGGAGGGCAGAATTAAAAATTATGGGTGAGCGAAACCTATAAGGTCTCTTGGAATATGGTGTGACCCTTACGAGAAACTTCCTGAAATTGAGCAAGTCTGGGGTTAGTGTGATCTAGAGCACTTTCTCTGCCATATATAATCAGGTCCAAACTTAATTCCTTATATTGCGACAACAACTTTTTGTTGTCTAGTGTAAATTTGTTTTTAACTTTTCCCAACACATTCAAAACCAAAGACTTTCCACCTACATATTGATTGATAAGAAAACTACATAAAAAGGTACTATGTATTGTGTTCTTTTGTGAAAGAAAATTTTTCAAACTTCATCAGCAATTACAGGGAGATTTACTTAGGCCATAGAAAATACTATCGTTTTCCTTTATTTACTTTTTACAAGTTTCACTTTCTTCACAAAGAAAAAGTTGTTTTTTACACGTTCACGCTTTTTTAGGTTTTTATTTAGCTCGAAAAGTTTTTCTTAAATTTTAAATAAGACAAGTAAGAATGTATAGTCGGGCATGGCAGACCATATAATACCCTACACCAGGGAGTATGTTAAAAATTTTTATTATTCGTTTTAATAACATAAAATTTAATTTTTTTTGTGACTAGTAGCACGCGTACAAGATTTACACGGACACATAGACGGACAGACAGATAAACGTACAGACAGACAGGCATACAGATAGACGGACGGACAGACAGAAAGTGATTCTAAGTCGATTGGTATACTTTAAGGTGGTTGTAGGACCAATATTTTTAGGTGTTACAAACATTAACCAAACGCATAATAGGTAGTGTAGGGTATAAATACAGAAAAAAGTAAAAGGAGAATTACAAGGTTTGTTAAAATACTATTTTGTGGCAACAAGGTAGAAGTGAATATTTCAGGTTAAGACCAACTCATGTTATTGCTACTATGGAAATTTTAAATTTATTATATTTTTATATAAAACGACTGAAGATTTTAATAGCTATTGAAATTTATTGTAGTTTTTCTTTGGAATTAAAGACTTGAAGCATTTTCCTGAAAAATTAGAAAATGCAACTTAAGTACTTCTGCCTTGTTACCACAGAATACATATGTACGAGTATGTAATAATGTATATCAAATATTGAATGTTAAAAATCAAAGGAAAATTTTGTGTGATTTTCCCCGGCATTTAGTGTTTTGTTTATGCAACATTGACTCTTGAAAGCACGTGCTTTAATTCTTTTTAAAATAAACATAAACTTACTACAAATCTGTTGTTATCGTCGACAGGTACTTTTTTTGTTTAAGTATTTGTATTTGTTTATATTTTTGTTATGTGTGTGAGAGTTTGCCCACAAAGTGGTGAAAATATCCTTAGAGAGTAATTGTGTTGAAGAGCTTAATAAAGAGAGTTTGAAAAAGCGCAAGTGCAGGCAATGCGATGTTTTCGATGTTTTTCTTTTTGAATGTGGGCTAAAAGGATAACAATAAATTTAATAAAAATTTTAAGTATTTTTTAAAGGAATAAACAATTTTTTTGATAAAATTTTAGGGATTTTTCTTATAAAAAAATAATATTTTTTAACTATTTTCTTTTTATTTGTTCCTTTTTTGAAAATATTTTCAGTTAAATTGTTTTAAGTTGAACCTGCCTCAATGTTTGTGTGTCTCACATTGTTATGGTTCGTTTTAAATTCTATGTTTTATTTTGATTTGTTGTTGGCAGTTTCACTTTTTTAAACCCATTTCCCTAGTGGCTTATAAACACACTTCGTATTCTTTTGTTTAGTTTAGTCATCGTCCTTTTTTGTTTGTGTTTATTCATTGAATTTTCACCACAGTTACGAGTGCTGCTGATGCTTTGTTTCAATTTTAATGATGACTTTAATGCTGCCAGATTGTTTGTTTCAGGGTTTTAACCCATTTTTTGTAAGAGAAATTTCCAAAACATAAAAACATATACATAGATATTTACATTACGGTACCGGGCGCTATATAGAAGAACTATAGGCATGAAATGCTGCCTTAGTCTTACTAAGACTTTATAAAAGTGTTACTAAACCAATTCTAACTTGTGCTTTAATAATCTGATGGACTTTTTTGCACAGAAATATCAAACTACTACAAGGGGGTTCAGTGTAAATGCTGCTTGGGTAGTGTCATAAGCATTATGTCAACCAAGGCTCTGGAAACGTTGCTAGATATTTCACCCTTTGAAACCTATATATATATAAGATATGAGTCGGCACTTACAGCCGAACAGCTCATTAACTTTAGGCGAACCAAAGGTGTTCGCTGTATACTGGACACATAAACAAACATCGGATGTGTCCGAACGCATAGCAAACACAGAATATGTCGGAAACTTTAAAACGCTGATCCCTGATAGAATGTCATGGTCAAGCGGAACATGGATGGCTCTTAATTGACAGACGCCCTACTCGAACTATGAAGATATATTAAGTGATTTTCGGAAATTGCTTCTATAGAAGGACTTAAGTAAATTATGTAGCAACAACAGTATAAATACAAACCCTAGTTTATGATTTTGAGGATTCAAGCTCTAGTAGATTTCTTGTTTTACTTTATATGTCAAATGCCATACCCCTATTAAAACTCCGCCCAATATTTTTTACATGTTCACATGGATGTTGGATGGAAGATGTTTGTGAAAATTTGAGGATTCTGGCCCTGTAGTTTATCAGATATAAACATTTTTGTATTTAATTCACATGCTCCGACTGCTAGTCCTTCCTTTTTTCCAGATGTTTACATTGATGCAATAGTTGTTTGTGCAAATTTTTAAAATTCTAGCTCTAATAAATAATTAGATATTACAAATTTTTGAATATATTTCATATGGGAGATGCCACGCCTCCTACTGTGGCCTTTTTTCCAAATGTCCACATGTATGCTTTTTAGCGAAATTTGATGATTATATCTCACACCTCCTTTGGTAAGTTTGCCCATTGTTTGTCTTAAATATTCACATTGATACGAAAGTGGATCTGAAGGTGGTGGTGCCCTGCCTACTGTACCTAGGTGTTTTTACGGATGTCAAATTTTTCATACAAAATAAGAGGACTTTAGCTATTGAAGTTTCTGTTATAGGCTACTTTTAATATTTATGTTTTATGTGGGCGTGGCTTTCGCCCAATAGGAATTTCGAAATTGAAAGAAGCCTATAATTCCTGCCAGATATACAGAAATACACTGTTAAAATTTCGAGACAATTTCACAAATCGGCTACTCTTGAAAAGGTCATGAGACCGATTGCTCTTTATACATATTATCGGGGCTATGAGATCGACTCTTAAAAATGCGAAAACTTTTGTCAGAGTAGTACCGTTGTAGTATAAATATCGCGACAAGGAGCAGGCAATATGTCAGTGATCTGCCACGATGCTTCTGCCTAATCACAAAGGCGGATCGCCTAGGTCAACGATGTCATGAGCGACAATAAAAGGACTTTATCATCGCCGCAAAATAAAGACAAAACCATTTTTTTTTTGAATTTATAATTGTTTCAAACTTAACGTTAGGAACAGGTTGACTTTGAGGTGTCCCAATTATGACAAAAATAGCGTTTTTATACCCTATACCACTGTAGTGGGGAGTGCGTTTGTTTATAACACCAAAAAATATTGGTTCTACACCAATCGGCTCAGAATCACTTTTTAAGTCGCACTGTACAGGTCGCAATTTTCAAGATAATTTAATAAAATTTGGCACATTTTCATTTGGCCCAAGGACGAAGCCTATTGAAGGTGGTTAAAATAGGTCTATTATTTCGTATAGCCCCCATACAACCATACTCCCCGAAAGGGACTTTTGAGCTTATAAATATCTTCTTGTATCACTTCAAAAATCGACAAAACTTAGTTTTATATAAGTCTCAATGATACTGCTGATTTTCTTAATGATCGGTCCTCATTTGACCCTATCCCCCATACAAAGTCCCTTTCAGAAAATGACTTGATGGTCAAAATTTACTTATAAACCCTAATATAATGATGATATTCTGCATATATGACTAATGTAGACGTAAATTCCTTTACCAAAATTTATAAGGATTGGACAATATTAATTCCCTGCCCCCATATAACAAATCTTTTAGAAAATCCCTTTCTTGTCAACAAATTGTTAAAATATTTCCGAATTAAGGCAAAAATCAAATTAAATACTTTATTTTTAAAAAATAATCACAATTTGTAACATAATCACTGGTGTAGGGTATCATATAGCCGGCTATTACCTTGTTCAAACTTTAGATTAAGACGCCTCAATGATGATGCCTCATTAGAATGGTTTTTGGGAAGACGGTCTTCTATTGATACTTGTATAGGCCAATGGCGGACTCTCCACAATTTGACAGAGTGATTAAATTGACTAAATTAAATTGATTTTTTTGAAAAAGGCTCTAAATGAAGTTCCGAGTCAATTCTCTTGGTGTAATTTGATAATGTTATATTTAGATTGAATGCTAATAACATTGTAAATTTTTAATCTTTTGATCCACTAAATCTATAATTTTTTTTTACAATTCCCAAAAAAAGCATAAAAACCAAATCCCGGCAACTGGCAACTTTGTATGCCAATCGAATAATAACAACAAACTAAGATACATTTAACACTAAACATACTGTCGCTACAGTGTGTATTGCTGCAGCTGTGATGTCGGCAATAACGGTAGTTTGTCTTTGACAGTTAAATCAGTATGATGTTAAACGTAATGCGTAACGGTTGTTGTACTCGGGTGGAAAAAATACAAATACTAAAGCAAAAAAATAATTTACAAACAAAAACATATAAAGAAAACATAAAAAATCTGTTAAAAGGATAAAAGTAAACGAATAACGAAATTATTGAAAATTAAAATAAATAAAACAAAAATAATATTTATAAAAAAAAAACAAAAAATAATTAAATGTAATTTATAAAATAGAAAATTAAACAAATTAATATGTATATAAGTGGCTAAAATTAATAATAAATAAAAATTATTAAAACGTATTAAATTTAAGTGTAATTTAAATTATAAAAAATATTTAAAAATCTATTAAAAATATAACAAATTCTAAAATTAAATAATTTTAAAGAAAAAGCTAAAAAATTTAAAATTAAATAAATAAATTTATATAAAAATTATTAGTTTACTTTATTAAATAAATAAATTTTGTTTACAATCTAAAAGTGCATTTTATATAAAATTTAAATAATCAAAATAAAATAAAATATTTAATAAAATAAATAAAAATAATTAATAAAGTGTTTAATATAAATTAAGTAAGATTTCTTAAATCATTTTACTTCAATATCAATTAACCTTCCACCATAAAAGTTGCCGACAGCTTAAATACTCGGGATTAAATCAAAAATTATATGTAAAGTCATGTTACAATGGAATTATTGCGTTGGAATCTTATATAAAGTTGATTAATTGTGACAATTTAATATGCTGACAATCCAAAGATTAAATTAAATAAGAATAAGAAATTTTCGGAGCAATTTTTAAAAATTGTTTTGATTTTTGTTAAATTTATGACACATTTTAGTATTAGAAATAAATATGTTGGACAATTTTGAGCTTTATAGAAATTGCTACTGGGTCCCTATAGCTTGACTTATTGTTATCAGGAATATAGATTTACTAATATCTTAATTCTCAAATTTTATTAGTTCTGCCTATTGGGTTCAGTTATAGATAATTTAGGTACATGTGGATGGACATATAATATCCTAATCCATAAATTTTATTGGTTCTGCCTATTTGGTTCACTTATAGATACTTTAGATACATGTGGATGGACATAAATATTTTTGTGGATCTATGACAAATTTCAAAAAAAATCAGGTTGGAATATTATTTCTTAGTTTAAGTCAATTCAGTCGGTTCGATTCCCAACTGAGGCACACTGGTAAAGGAGCACACAACAGGTCCGATAGAGGCCTAGGTGTATTCTTCGGATTTGATGTATGTATATATCTATCTATCTAACTAGGTCTATTCAAAATTCGAAATTGTCTGTTTAAATAATCTCTTGATCACGAGCTTTCTTATATAATGTTCCTAAAGATGTAAAGTGAGGGTTTTATTATATTCGAAATATTATAAAGCTTAAAAATCGATAGGGGTCGACCGATATTGCTCATTTTCAATGCCTTACAAACTGATTAAAAAAAGAATATTTGTGAAAAATTACAGCTCTCTAGCTCTTTCCGTTCGAACTCTATTGTGCTTTCAACAGACAGACGGACATACATGGTATGGATCGTCTTGGAATTAAATAAGGACTCAGAATACTTTTGTGGATCTACGATTAATATTTCTATGTGTTACAAATGTAATGACCAAAGAAAATATTTTTGAGTCAATTAAGAAATGTCCGTCCGTCTGTCCGTCCGTCTGTCTGTCTGTCTGTCTGTCCATGTAAACCTTGTAACCAAACTACAGATCGCAGTTTTGAAGATAATGAAATTTGTTTGTTAAGAGGACTGAAACGTTAAATATTTGAATGAAAATGTATATTGTTTAAATTAATTTCAAATATAATTTGCTGCAAATACATTTTTGTACTTTCTTTAATTTGTGCTTATTTAAATTTATGTACCAAGTGTGGTGGGCTATGCATTTAAGGGTTAGTTTAAGCATTTTTTACACAGAAAGACGGACATAGCTAAATCGACTCAAAATTTGCATAAGGACCCATAATATTCATATGTTTGTAGTATAAATATATGTAAATATTATGGGCCCGAAATTAATATTTCCCAGTGTTAGACACAAAATAACAAACCTGCACCATTGATGGTCGTGGAGGCTATAATAACTGAATTTTCAATGCTACGAAAGTTTTCTTTCAGAAACCGAAAATCGTATTTTTATGTAAATATTATTAGTTAACAAGTAAAAAATTATTAGTTAACAAGTAAAACGAGTAATTAGTGGTAAGAACACAGGACCAGCAGCTATAAGGGTCTAGGTTGAAACCAGTTTGCTTGGAGATTTTTCATTTATTGTCTTTTTGTAAAATAAGACAATTTTCTAACTACCTTTTTGACGTATTTTATGGTTGCTTTAAGAAATTATGATTCGATTTTCTACATAGTTAAACCTTATATATAAAACCATATATGTGCAAAAATGCATTCCTTTATCTGCAGTAGTTTTTAAAAAAATGCAAAAAACAGTTGAAAAAGCAAGATTTTTTTAGAGGTTGTCTGAAAGTTTTACTCATAACTCTGAACCTATTGAACGGATGCTGATTTTCGATACCAAAATGTATGATTTTCAATAGCAAACTGTACCGGATATCAATGAATGTTTTGTGTGAATTTCGTGTTTTACACAGACAGACAGACGTGCGGACGGACGGACAGACGGACGAGTAGACGGATATAGCTAAATCGACACAGAATTTCATAAGGACCCAGAATATATATGTATACTTTGTTGGGTCTGAGATGAATATTTCTTGGTGGTGGAGAGTATAAGAACTAGTATTGTTATTCATTAGCTTTTATGTCTCTTCTACTCACTAGAGTTCTGGCTGGATTTCAAATAAAACTTTCCACTTATTAAATACAAAGAAATAAACGCTGAAATATAAATTATCGTTAGATATACTCACTGAAAAGCCTACGTCTTTTCCTAAATAATACAAAAAACCGTTTTTTGTCGATTTCAAAACAATTCGATTTTAAAAATGAATTTCATCACATACCTGATTATTTTTGTTATTTAAAGACATTTGGTATCATCATTGTGAATTTTGTCTGGGGTGTCGAATGAAATCACAATACATACTTGATGTTACGCATACGTACCGGTGTACTGGTAATAATATTATAATTTATCCTATTTGAAGGGGGGAAAAATAGAAAAATTCCAATGATAGTTGAAAGTAATTCTAAAATTAACTTAAAATGTTTATTTAAGAGTACTCAGATTCTAGTTTGGGTGATTAGTCAGAATTTGTACTAAAATATCTAAAGGATTCACGAATTCCGCTCGGTTCCCCCAATGTAGTATATTAATTTTATTTCTGTTATTTGATGGCATTTTGTAAGATATCATTGGGAAAACGTATGCATTTAATAAATTTTGTCAACGGCGTCGTATGAAATTACAATATTCAATGGTACACATACGTACTGGTGCACTGATAATAACTGGCAGTAATTATACTGTGCAACAGTATAATTATATATCTACAAGAAACTGAGGACCATTGCTATTAACTCTGTGTACTCAGTTTTTTATAATCAGCTCTTATTAGATTTGTTGTTTAAGTAAATCAAATAAATGATATATATCGTCACCTGAAACGCAAACGGCCCTAATTAACCAAAAATTCAAAATCGATTTTATTGTTGATTATAATGTATTGCATCAAAACATATGTCCACACAAAAAATTGGACTCCTCCGCCCAAAATTACCGATTTCATTGACAAAAACAAAAGGCCCTATCTACAAAAACATTTATATATTAAAGGTAAAAAGTCCAATTTATCAATTTTTATATACGCCATTGTCAACTATCATAATAACTTATAGGCTTTACTATTAAACAATTTGTTTATTTACTACAAATAAATCTTGATGATAGAAACAAATTTTCAATTTCAATAGATTTTTGCTTCTCCTGGAAAACTTTAAAAATGTTTCCGTGTTAGGTGACGATATATAGAATACACTGATTCCCTGTTTTCATTTGATACCAATATTAACATCATACAATGCATGTAAATATTCGTATGAAATTCAACTTTGAGGTCCTTTTATATGGACATAAGAGCTGATTATAATCAAGTAAGAGTTCAATATTCACCTTAGGCGAATCTTATAGACCCTTCACTATAGTGTGTTTAAAATAAATATAATTTTTAACATTTCAATTTATTTGATATTTTCTAACTCTATCGTTACTGTAGCAACAACAAAACATAAAACAACAACAAACGCCAAACTAAACAAAATACACAAAAAACTAACAAAATACGCAAAGCAATAAAACCAACATATAACCACACATACGCTTTTTCAATATGCATATGTTGTTGTTTGTTTTTTTTTTTCAGAGCATGATGCAATTTTCAGAGGTTGCCTCGGAATTTTGCTTATATCTCCGTTATTTATGGACGGATTTTGCTGATTTTAAATACAGACAGGCATGGCTTAATCGACTCCGCTATCTTAAAGGATCCAGAATATATATACTTTGTAGGATCGGGAAATGTTATATATACACACCCTTCTCACGAGGGTAAAGAGTATAAAACGGATTATGCAGAATTACTACAAATGGATTCTAGTTTCACATGCATATCGGCATTTCTATGTATAACCGCTTCTTTTGAAATTTGGTTGAGAGATTTTGGTTTATAAAAATAAATTGTTTATGTCAAATGTATGACTTCAGTAGGTTAGTAGTTAGTGTGGAGGTCAGGAGGTTGTTCTTAAGATTTGATGTAACATATGCGCCTTCGGTAGGTTAGTTTTTAGTGTTCTTGTCTATCAATTTAGAGATCATGATTTCGATACCTAACAGAGATACTGGTAAAATAATGGGCACAGCTATATTTCTTCGGATTTGTTACTTTCAAACTAACTAACTTATTTGACAAATATCATTAGACAACATAGACATAGACAAACAAACGGTCATAGCTGAATCATCTTAGAATGTAATAAGGATGAAGTATATATTTATATTTCCATGTATTACGAATAGAAAGACAATGTTAAAATACCATCCACCTATTTATGCCCTACACTACTTTAGTGGGATCCAATATACCCTGGATTTGTGTTGATGTTTGTAACACATATAATTAATGGTTCAATACCCACCTTTAAGTATACCAATCGGCTCAGAATCATTTTCAGAGTTGATTAAACCATGTCCGTCCGCCCGTCCGTCCGTCTGTCTGTCCTTGTAATCAAACTACAAAACGCAATTTTGAAGATAATTGGATGAAATTTGGCACATACATTACTTTTGACCCAAGGACCCTATGGATTTTGGTTGATATCGGTCCATTTTTACACCTAACCCCCATATAACCGGACCCCCTAAATTGGGATTTGAACTTATCATAATCATGCCAAATAACATACCTAATATCCCTACAAAAATAGGCACAACTACATTTTATACCAGTATAAATAATAGTGGAAAATTTCGTAATTAGCGTCCCTTATTTATCCCTAGCCCCCTTGCAAAGTCACCCTCTAAAAATGCTTGAACGTCGTTAATTCCCTTATAAACACCTTCAATGAAATTCGGTAAAATTAACTTCAATGTCAACCGGAGGCGATGGGTTCGATTCCCACCTGAGGCAGTGGTTAAGGAGCGCACAACAGGCCCAATAGAGGCCTAGGTGTATTTCTTCGCATTTGATGTATATATGTACATCCTCCTTTCAAACTAACTAACTAAACTTTTATCTAAATTTAATTCTTCTTCTTGTAAAGTGTATTAATAATTTTCTGAATTCCATGTCTAAAATTTCCCAATGATGATGATGCATCTATCTGTCTTTAATATTAAAGTTGTTATTCTTTAACGCTAAATAAAATTATTGTAAAATGCATTGTGTGTAGTAGTGTCAGCTGAATAACTCTTATAGTGGAGGTTTAATTTGAAATGAATTCCATTTACAAAAAAAAAAAAATCATTTAATAAATAACAGATATACATAAATATCTTTTCCATTTAAATCTATAAAGGAAAAAGTGAATAGATAGATGATCCCTTAGAGATTTTTATTTAAAAATTCCATGTTCTTTTTCTTACAGGTTATTTATCAATGTCATAAAAATATAACTGATATATGTACTAAACAGTTTAAGTGTTTTTATATAAAACAAAAAAATAAATATATTTCAAAATAATATAAAATAACAACAACACTTGATAGAAATGTGAAAAAAAGGCAAAAAGGAATACACAAAAATATATTGTGTAAGCCTCTTCATAATACACCAGAGGTTTACACTTTTTTTCAAATAGAAAACTTAACTAAAAAATAAAATATTTTTTTTTTATTTGTTTCCTTTAAGCATTTTACAAGAAAGAAAAAAAATACAAGTGTATTTAAAAAAAGTGTTTGGGTTTTTGTGGTATTTCCCTAATGAGACCTTAAGTGACTAATTATCATAAAATTCTACTACGGTTTTTGCTGCAGTTCACCACTTTAAGTTTTCACACACAAAATCTCCTGGAAAAAAAATATTGTATTTAGTTTATACCGTATACAAAAATATTTACTAAAAAGGTAAGTTTCTATGTGTTTTTTTCTCTATAAGATAAATATCATTAAATAAAACTTTTTTTTTATAATATATAACAGGAAAAAATAAGATTAAGTTTTCCACAGAGCATTTACTACCTGAGATTGTTTATGTTAATATAAAATATATATATTTTTTTATTAACTTATAGTTGGTATTTTGTACTGAAGATTAAAAATATTTTATAAACAAATGAACTATAATTTTTTATCTTTTCTTTTTTTATAAATTTAAAAAAAGAAGCTAAACAGTTTTTTACGACATCCACTAGATTAAGTGGCTTTAAAAGTTTTATTTGTTGTATAAAACTACTAAAGAGCAATTCGTTGTTGAAATATGGAATGTTAATACATATTTTCTTTTCATAGTGTTCACTTCTTGCAACAGCTAGATAACTTTTTTTGTTTAAATTTTCTTATTTTTTTAAGATTTATTTTTTTCAGCGATGAAAACGCTTGCAGCTAGTCGTCATCTTCTAATAAAAGTTTTCCGGATATTACACAATTTTCGGTCTTTGATCAATTCTCATGTGAAGCATTGAAATTTTTTTCTAAATGCCGCAAAAAACATTAGGCGATATATTACTTCCGGAATAGCTATTCATTTTGAAGTAGTCTATTCATCAGGCTTTAGATTTGTTTATGGTTTAGTATAATTACTAGTATATTGACTTGTCTAAAGAATAGGTTTATGTTAAAAAAGATTTGTGATCATTTTTATAAACCACAAAAATATTGGACCTAAAGGCACCTCCAAGCCAATTAGCAGTTTTAGAATCATTTTCTGAGTTGCTGTATCTATGTCCGTCTGTCTGTCCATGTAAACTTTGTAACCAAACTTTAATAGGACCTCTTTTGGCCCAAGGCTCCGCAGGGATGTTTCCTTAATGGAAGACCCTCATCTTGGTGTATTGCAATCCTGAGGTAAACAGTTGATACCAATACCTCTAGTCTGCCGAGACTATAAACTGGTGATGTTAATTCACTACATGAACTTTCCTTGGAAAGATTTGACATGGTGTCTTAGCCAGTTGTCCAAATGACTTGTCCTGGTTAGTCAGTTGGTTGAGGTTCCTTCGGGATCCACGTAGTGGCTGTGGTTTAAACAAAAATTCAGAAGAATATGTTGCGGTTAAAAGACAAATGCACGGTGAAGTTTATGTTTCGAGATAAGTTAGTTAGTTAGCTAGTTAGTTAGTTAGTTAGTTAGTTAGTTAGTTAGTTAGTTAGTTAGTTAGTTAGTTAGTTAGTTAGTTAGTTAGTTAGTTAGTTAGTTAGTAGTAGTTAGTTAGTTAGTTAGTTAGTTAGTTAGTTAGTTAGTTAGTTAGTTAGTTAGTTAGTTAGTTAGTTAGTAGTTAGTTAGTTAGTTAGTTAGTTAGTTAGTTAGTTAGTTAGTTAGTTAGTTAGTTAGTTAGTTAGTTAGTTAGTTAGTTAGTAGTTAGTAGTTAGTTAGTTAGTTAGTTAGTTAGTTAGTTAGTTAGTTAGTTAGTTAGTTAGTTAGTTAGTTAGTTAGGTTAGTTAGTTAGTTAGTTAGTTAGTTAGTTAGTTAGTTAGTTAGTTAGTTAGTTAGTTAGTTAGTTAGTTAGTTAGTTAGTTAGTCAGTTAGTTAGTTAGTTAGTTAGTTAGTTAGTTAGTTAGTTAGTTAGTAGTAGTTAGTTAGTTAGTTAGTTAGTTAGTTAGTTAGTTAGTTAGTTAGTTAGTTAGTTAGTAGTTAGTAGTTAGTTAGTTAGTTAGTTAGTAGTTAGTTAGTTAGTTAGTTAGTTAGTTAGTTAGTTAGTTAGTTAGTTAGTTAGTTAGTTAGTTAGTTAGTTAGTTAGTTAGTAGTTAGTTAGTAGTTAGTTAGTTAGTTAGTTAGTAGTTAGTTAGTTAGTTAGTTAGTAGTTAGTTAGTTAGTTAGTTAGTTAGTTAGTAGTTAGTTAGTTAGTTAGTAGTTAGTTAGAGTTAGTTAGTTAGTTAGTTAGTTAGTTAGTTAGTTAGTTAGTTAGTTAGTTAGTTAGTTAGTTAGTTAGTTAGTTAGTTAGTTAGTAGTTAGTAGTTAGTTAGTTAGTTAGTTAGTTAGTTAGTTAGTTAGTTAGTTAGTTAGTTAGTTAGTTAGTTAGTAGTTAGTTAGTTAGTTAGTTAGTTAGTTAGTTAGTTAGTTAGTTAGTTAGTTAGTTAGTTAGTTAGTTAGTTAGTTAGTTAGTTAGTTAGTTAGTTAGTTAGTTAGTTAGTTAGTAGTTAGTAGTTAGTAGTTAGTTAGTTAGTTAGTTAGTTAGTTAGTTAGTTAGTTAGTTAGTTAGTTAGTTAGTTAGTTAGTTAGTTAGTTAGTAGTTAGTTAGTTAGTTAGTTAGTTAGTTAGTTAGTTAGTTAGTAGTAGTTAGTTAGTTAGTAGTTAGTTAGTTAGTTAGTTAGTTAGTAGTTAGTTAGTTAGTTAGTTAGTTAGTTAGTTAGTTAGTTAGTTAGTTAGTTAGTTAGTTAGTTAGTTAGTTAGTAGTTAGTTAGTTAGTTAGTTAGTTAGTTAGTTAGTTAGTTAGTTAGTTAGTTAGTTAGTTAGTTAGTTAGTAGTAGTTAGTTAGTTAGTTAGTTAGTTAGTTAGTTAGTTAGTTAGTTAGTTAGTTAGTTAGTTAGTTAGTTAGTTAGTTAGTTAGTTAGTTAGTAGTTAGTTAGTTAGTTAGTTAGTTAGTTAGTTAGTTAGTTAGTTAGTTAGTTAGTTAGTTAGTTAGTTAGTTAGTTAGTTAGTTAGTTAGTTAGTTAGTTAGTTAGTTAGTTAGTTAGTTAGTTAGTAGTTAGTTAGTTAGTTAGTTAGTTAGTTAGTTAGTTAGTTAGTTAGTTAGTTAGTAGTTAGTTAGTTAGTTAGTTAGTTAGTTAGTTAGTTAGTTAGTTAGTTAGTTAGTTAGTTAGTTAGTTAGTTAGTTAGTAGTAGTTAGTTAGTTAGTTAGTAGTTAGTTAGTAGTTAGTTAGTTAGTTAGTTAGTAGTTAGTTAGTTAGTTAGTAGTTAGTTAGTTAGTTAGTTAGTTAGTTAGTTAGTTAGTTAGTTAGTTAGTTAGTTAGTTAGTTAGTTAGTTAGTTAGTTAGTTAGTTAGTTAGTAGTAGTTAGTTAGTTAGTTAGTTAGTTAGTTAGTTAGTTAGTTAGTTAGTTAGTTAGTAGTTAGTTAGTTAGTTACCACACCTCCGGTCTACCGGTCTAGAATGCTAACCACTTATAACGGAGGCCTGGGTTCTTTACATATATTCACAACAGGTGTTACTTCCTTTACTTCCTTACTTGTTCGATGTCAAAAAGCACATAAAAATTACTACATTATCCATCCCTGAACAGACGTATCAGCATCTTAATAATTTTTAAAAATATATTTTACGGTAATTTTGCGCCGTAAAAGTTAAAAAGAGAAAGAGAATTAACCTTCCAATTTCTTCCCTTAATTTATAACTAACCATGCAGAATAAGGCATTTGACTTCAATTAAATACGTTTACTTTAATTTATTCTTATTTCAAATTTAGTTCAACATTGCGTATGAGCTATAAAAAATTACACTTTCCCTAATTACATATTACTTACACGCCACAGGGAGTTAATAGCTTCAACATTATTAAGTACATACATATGTATGTAATTTGCGCATATACATATTTATCCCAAGAAATATGTTATTTATAACACTAAACTGTAAACATTACTTTTTTGCTATAAACGCCAAAAATTTAATTACATGGATGCTGTTGTATAAGATCTTTGTTGTTTACTTCTAAAAGTGTTTCAACTAATGGTTCCAATAGAAATGAAGCAAGAATCGTTCTCTGTGACGATAGAGTCTGGATCAGGACTACATCATTTCCATTTTTATTTTAGAAATTTCATAAATTAGTTTTTGGTCCTTTAAGTAAAAAGGTTAAAGTGTTGAAGTTCAAGTTTTATGCGGCCACTAAAAATATCTGCTCTTTGTCTTCGACATATTTGACATTAATTTTCATATTAAAATCAAATTTAAGATAAACTTTCAAATGGTTTTTCTGTTCTGCTAAATAAACAATTTACAGCTTTGATAATCGTAAATTTTATTTTATACCCATTCATTTCTCTCTTCATCTTGCAATGAGCAAAAAAAGAAAAAAAAAAAATAAACTAAATTAAAGGTACATTAGAGCTTAAACAATTGTTGAAATGTCTCTTGATGATAACATTACCATGACATTTAAAGTAAAAACCGTTGGCGTTGTCTAATTCTTCTTTTGTTTTTTTTTTTTGTTTGTGGTACAAAAGTTGTTGTCTACGTGTTAATGGTCTTTTGCATACAATGAACTGTCGTCGTCGGTGAGACAAAAACATTAATTCAATGTTCTTTTGTGTGGTTATTTTTAAACTCAGTGTTGATAGATGGTATATATAAGTTTGCCATTTCACGTGTAACATTAAGCAATGTTCAACTGAGATCCAACAATGTGCACATATATTTATTTGGGGTTCTTTGAAATTCTGAATCGATTTAAAAATGTCTGTCCGTCTGCCTGGCTGTCCGTCTGTCCATCTGTCTGTCTATCTGTCTGTCTGTCTGTCTGTCTGTCTGTCTGTCTGTCTGTCTGTCTATCTGCCTTTATGTCTAGTCTATAATGTTTATACTTCTACTTATCATTATGACATTGAAAATATGCAAAATCCGTCAATTACGAAACAATTTAAGAAAACGTGATAAGTTTTTACAGCTACTTTTGTATTTTTCAAAAAAAACTACAGCTCCCATACAAGGACTTATTTGGATTTAAGTTCAAATCAAATAATAAAATTGAGTTTACAATTAATTTAAAATATCCTTGAACTATCTTTAAATACATGTTTTTAGATACATACTACTACAAGTAACTTAGTTCATGAGAAAAATTTATAGTTGTGTCTTAAAATGATTAAAAAAACTAACAATTTCAAAAAATTAATTAAAAATTCAATTTTTAAATTTAAATATTGGATTTTTTGTAATTACATGTATATGTGTTTACGTATTCTGTTCAGAAGATAAGTATAAACTAAGTTACTAACCATTATCCTTAAGAGCTCTTACATTGTACATGTATTTACTAGGGTGATTCATTTTTACTCCACCTTTTTGCAGATTTAAAATCCTCCCTTTTTATCGTTATATTTTTAATAGAACTCATTAAAACCCTTCTTGTTTTAATATTTTTGTTAGCAAAATTATTCATTATACAACACCCTAATATATGTATACTTATTTACGTATGTGCAAACTTCATCTTCATATTTGTTTTTCATTTTAATATTCTTCTTGTTAATAAAATAAACACGCATAATTTTTCGTAATAATAATGTCATATTCTTTTAAATTTAAGAGTGTTTTTAGCACATTTGAGAAAATTATAAAAATATATATTTTTTTTTTTCAAAACTACTCACACCTTTGTTTTCTCATAAATTTGTATTTTGCAGACGCTTGCAAAGAAGTAATTTTGTTTATATTTTACTATGTTTTCAAGGAAAATACTATGTATGTGAGCTAGATAATTTTTTTAATTCCAAGAACTTTCAAATAACATGATTAAACTTAAATGGTAAATATTTTGAAAAACACTACTATAGAGGGGAGGGTATTATACGTTTGTGCTGATTTTTGTAACACTCTACACTCACCTTAAAATATACGAAATGACACAGAATCACTTTCTGGTAAATTTTTAATTTGCTTTAATCTTGGCCTAATTGAAGTCGGTCTACTTTTTCAAATAGCCCCCATATAACCATAGCCCCCGAATAGGGATCATGAACTCCTAATTATGTTAAATGCTCTAGTATATTTATAAAAATCGGCACAACTTAGTTTAATATATTAATGTCGATTTTCGTAACGATCAAGCCTAAGTTGACCTTAGTCCTCATACAAAGTCCGCCTCAAAAATTCAATAATTCACTTATAAACACTAGTATCACAATGAAATTCTACATAAATAACTTTAATGTTAATGTAAATCCTTCTCCAAAGTTTATCAGGATAGACCTATGATTACCCTTGACCTTCTGAAAGAATTTACTTTTTTATGAGTCCCCAAAGATTAGGGGCCTCGGTGTAATTTTTGCAAAAAAAGGCCATTTTCTTAGGCTCAAACCTTGAAACCGTTTGGAATTTTGATTTACTTTCTAAGGCAAACTTGTAGCTCTTGTCAAAAAGTATACAAATTGTGGACATATATGATCAAAAAAACTTCGTTTTCATTTCAAGTCGTAAGTTTTACATTGTGAAATTACACTGTTTTTATTGACGACACCTGTACGTATACGTGTTAATGAATTATCAAATATTAAGTATACGCCTAATTTAGAGAAGCACTTGAAATATTTTTTTTAAAGAAAGAAATCTATATTTTTTTGTTGCGATTTTGGTCTTAAAGATGAATTGTAATTTTGAAGAGAATTAAATACAAATTCTGTGAGAATTGGTAATTTTGGATCTAGTGCCATTCTAGATCTTTCGAATATCATTAGTTTAGGGTATTATATGATCGGAATGCTGAACTAAAATTTTTCACTTTTTTAGTAAAGATTTTAAAGTATCAAAACTAAGCCTTTCTCTAGCCTTATTCTTCAAAAGTTTTAGACTTTTCAGGCCCTTTTTAGAGTCCGATTTACCCTTTTTATCCTGTACATCCCGGCTCATAATTTTAAGATAAAACATCGAGCCAGTTTTGATGTATCGATAATAGATTTTTAAAGTAAATAATGAATGCATTTGATGCATCTATTCATAATTATTTGTGAGAGAATACTGATCACAAATGTCAAAAAGGTGAGGTTAGTATGTCAGTTTCTTTAACAGCTAACTATTTTTTAAGTCCTATCAGGTTTAATAACCACTTTTCATTATACGGCGAAGAAAAATGGTTGCAAAGTGTTAGAGATCGTATGTGGTTTCCGGTAAACCAGTCAAATGACAAATATGAGGTCAATATAACAGTTAGTTTGACAGTTAAAGCTTCTGTAAGCTCTAAGGCATAAAAGACACCATTTTGTTAATACAGCGATAAAAATTAATCTATTACTATAGATCGTATGTGAAGCCCGGAAAACTAGCCGAATGGCGCTAACGTAGTCCTTTGTATTTGATATGACCAATAGAGTTTTATCTAAAGCTACTTAAATTTGGCCCAAACATCATAGGGCAACTGCACTGAATGTGAAAACGTCAAGAATATGCTGCCAGACACGAAAGCGTGTTAATACATAAAGTTCCCATGAAGAGACTCAGAAATAGTTCCCCACAAGCCATATCAGCTCCGATTCAATCAAAGCAGAACGTCCTCTCTGGATATGCATTACTTCAAGTCGAAATTGTCTTAATTCGCTCTAGGCCGCAAAAGATAATCTGTTCATCCATCTATATATTGGAAGTAAATACTATTTAAAAAGGGAGCATTTGTAGCCCGCTAACCTTTTCCGTTCGTCCTGTTCCATGTCCTGTTCTTTGTTTGTCTGTTTTTGGTCTCTCATAACAGAGATTCCCTTTGCAAGGTCATCTTTTATAGGGTCATGGGCTTCCGGATTTTGTCCGTTTTCCTCCGCGTTGCGCACGTCCTCCTCATCAGTCTCGTAAAGGTTTAAATCTTTCAGACCTGAGAGGTTGTCATCACTGTCGTTCGAGGTTACTCTGTCCGTTCTATTTACCCCAGTATCATCTTCGACTACCAGACCTGAAGAACTTGTTCGTTTCAACGCAGTCACAGTAGCTGCAGTGGCACTCAGACCTGTGGCTTCCACCTGAGTACTCACGTTACCCTTGAAGATTTTAGCACCCTCGACCAAGGACATAGGGTCGTCTTTATTTCCTGGTTTGGTAGTTTAACCTCTACCACAGGTATGAAAAAGACACTGCTCCTCTGGAGTGAGACGCAGACCAGGATGCCGCTCAATATGAGTCAGACGCACCCTGGATTTTGATTCGTCCAAAAACATTCGGAATGACAGAACCAGATTGTACCTTCCAGCCTCCCTTAACATAGGGAACAGACGCTAGAGAAGTAGGGTTATGTTGCCTAGGTAATCCAAACCACAAGCCCGGACCGGCATCAAAAAGAAGGGGGGATTTGGTAGCCACCCTAACTAAGGGAACAGACGCTACCAAATTGAGGTTGTGATCGCTAGGCGACCGAAGATGGTCAATTACCCTACAGCCTCTCTTAACATAGAGGCCAGGCGCTGTCAGGTATGGGGAGGGTAGTTCTTAGTTCACATCCTTAGGATGCTTAAGCCTCTGCACCGTGCCAGAAGACTCTAGGTGACTAACCGCAGCAGAGGACGTTATGTAAGTAATTACAATTGAAAGTCATTACCTAGTTTTTGCTGGATATGAATAGGTGCAGCTCATCGAAATATTGACCGTATACCTTTATGAATTTTTGTATTTGGTGTCCTTAGTAGATTCTGAGGCAATAATGTCCGTTTGTCTATTGAAAACACGATATGATTAGAATGGAGGAGGCTAGAAGGCTAGAATATTCTCTATATTTCTTTGTTTCAGAAAATGGGCAATAAGATTTCTTTTGGACCCCCGCTTTAGCAGTCATAAATAACTAAATTACTCTTTCAAATTCCGAAGAATTTGCCTCATAATGGACCCAAGCCATTATTTAATCCTATCTTCCGAAAATCACCCTTATGGTATAATTATGTAACATATTCTGATGGTGTATATAACAGATTTGGTATAGTCGAAAATAGTGCTTACTTACTTGTTATAAAGGTTATGTGTATATATAGGAACATATTTATTTGTTAGTATTATTATTTGGTCTATAGTTTTTTTCCTTTTGATTTTGTATGTCAAGTATAAAAATTGTTTATAATCGTACACATTGACACACTTTTTCTAGCATATTTGTTGTCTCAGTTATTTTGTTGTTGTTTGTTTTGTTCTTGTTATTTATTAAACTAAATCTTATCAATATTAATTCAAGTATAAACATATTCTTACTTTTTTTTTTGGTTTACATGAAAAGAAAGTTCTTTTATATATAAGAGAATATACATACAGAACTCACTTGCTCGTACACAAACCTAAAACCCTGTAGTTTTGGGGTGGATTTATCAAACTAATGATTTTATCTAAGCTTGCAGAATTAAATAATTAATTAAACTTTCTAGGATTAAGTGTAAAAGTGTTGAAAGCATAAAGTGATTTAAACCTAATGGCACTAAAATGATGATTGAATTAACAACAAATCCCACAATATGTTAGTTAAAGTCCACCTAAAGATATACAGTCTTCTTGTAATATTGCAGGGTTTTACTATTAAAATGAAAAGGTCGTATGTCTGTGCGTATGTATGTATCTATTTGGCGACATTTTTCTCTTTGTCTATGAATAAATTTTAAATTTTAACAAAAAAATATTCTCCAAAATACACTACGTAAGTATGTATTTGTAGGAAATTTTGAATAAATTTCATAGGAAAATTTTTTGGAAATTCTTGATAAAATATTGCACTCTAACTTTAAAAGTGTATTA
Source organism: Lucilia sericata (assembly GCF_015586225.1). Taxonomy (NCBI): domain Eukaryota; kingdom Metazoa; phylum Arthropoda; class Insecta; order Diptera; family Calliphoridae; genus Lucilia; species Lucilia sericata. The sequence goes on along the minus strand of NW_023994833.1, from coordinate 167,483 downwards.
AAGTTTTAAGCCAGAGAGTTGTAGATTTTTAAATAAATAGGAAAAATATAAATAAATAAGTTGTTTTTGTTGGGCTTTAAATGAAAAGCTTATTTATATTTAATATTTAAGGGAGATTAAAGCTGACACAATAGATTTTTTTTCAAAAAAGAAACTATATTTCTTTTAAGCTTATTAAGTTTATAGAAAAAATATTTAAAAATATGTTGTTGTTTTAAAAAGAAAATTTATTTGTTAAAGTAATTTTTTAGATATTTTAAGGAATATGTTTAAAGTGTTTGACATAAATAGTTGAGAAATTAAGGATATTTCTCAGGGCTCAAGTCTGTCCATCATTGTACACCAACTAATATAATTGGAATTTTATTAATATTTTAGGTTTAACAGATTTTTGTTACAATAAATCCATATCCGAAAAACTCAAGTTTTCAAATATGCATTTTTCTTTGATGTTTGAATCGATTTTCATCATTTTAAGGTGCCAGGGTACGTATAAGTAACATGTTTAATTAAATAATAAGTATACGTCATAAACAACCTTTAAAGTCAAACATGTCCGGAGAAGGGAAATGAGTTAATTCATAACTTATTATACTTAATATAAAATGTGTTAATTTATTTCTGGTCATTCATTAAACAATCATAGTCATCCATTAAACTATCTTCCAGCGAGTAGGAGAACGTCTACATGCTCTTTGGATTTGACTCCTACGGGTAGCCTGAAGTGGCTATTACCGAAGTAGGTAATAGGTGGAGACATTTTTAAGCCAGTGACCAAAGTATACTTTTCTAAAGGATTGAGCAGCTTTTAATCCTAATCTGACCTCTGACCGCTTAATCCCAATCACATCTGAGATTTGAGATATCTTGTCCTGAAGTTTGAAAAACACCATTTTTGGCCCTTTTTGAGACGCTATAACAGCGCCCAGACAATTTTATTTATAAAATGTTGTATGCCATCTGAAAGTCCATTCTCCTTCAACTTTAAAATAGAGACTTTATATCTGACATATCTTCGGTAATCATCGAGTTATAGTCTAACTTGATCTCAGGGCTATTTCCTCAACATTAGCTCAAGTTTTGAAATATTCTTCCTTTGGTGAAATGAATTTTCATAATTTTAGGGTGCTTGGTGTACGTATGAGTAACACTTTTAATTAAATATTAAGTATACGTCATATCAAACTTTTGAATTCAAACACTTTTAAATTGGCACCTTTCCAGTTTTAGAAGGAGTGAGTGATTTCTTCATCACTTTTAGGATTTCAGGCAACGTTGAGAAGGCTAATGATGCAGTGTGTACCGTTTTAGGTATTTTAGCGTCCCTGTCGGTACACAGAGCAAAAGGAAATATACACGCCTGGTACCAAATTGACACCAAAGAGTTTATAATTTTTCAATAACATCCGTTGTCAAAGTATATACATACGTAAGATAACACTATGTAATGTTGACAACTCAACGTTGTTAACATTGCAACAATTCTTGTCGAAATCTAAATTTTATACACATCCGTTGCCTAAATTTTAACAAACGTGGTAAGCTCACTATTGTTAACGGATTATTCGTCAATAGTGAGCTTAACACGTTTGTTAACATTTAGACAACGGATGTGTATAAAATTTAGATTTCGACAACGAAATGTTGTCAACATTACATAGTCTTGTCGTACGTATGTATATACTTTGACAACGGATGGTATTGAAAAGTTATAAACAGTTTGATGTCAATTTGGTACCAGGTTGTAACAGCCCTTGTGTTCGGTATCTTCCCAGTTTTGGAAATGAGGCATCTGTTCTTTCTTTTGGCGAGTTTATGGGTAATCTCCTCCTATCCGTTCTTGGGTTAGCAGTTTTTTTTTTAATTTTTGAAGGAGTGAGCGATTCAATCTTTGTTTTTGGGATTTCAGGCAACATTGAGGAGGCCTGTAGTGACTAATGACGCTTTGGGCACCGGCTTAGGTATTTTAGTGTCCTTGTCGGGAGTTGTTGTAACAGCCCTTCTAATCGGCACCTTCCTAATTTTAGAAAAAAAAACATCTGCAATTTCTTCTGGCGAGTTAGTGGTAATCTCCTCGCTTTTAGGGTTTAACTCCCCAACGTTGCCAGTAGTGGCTATCCAGTAGTCATGTGGACACCGTTTTAGGTATATTAGTGTTCTTGTATTGTAATGGCCTTTGCAATCGTAATATTCCCAATTTTGAAGATGTCAGTTTAAGCGGTGAAATTAGCCCTACCTTTGTTCTTGGCAAGACTAGCCATGGGGTTTTGCCATGGAGTTCTATTACAAGTAGAATTCTCTCAGGTTCTTCTTTCCTGTGTAAGACATCCCATTTTCCCACGTCCAACTCAGCATATTGGCTTCCAATAATTTCAAATATTCGCCAGTTTACTGCCCCATTGTTTTATGTAGACAGTAGACATTAATAGCACCGGAAGATCCCTCTTCTTTACTAGTCCCCGTCCCAGGTATGGAGAATTTGTTCCACCAAGTTTTCCAGGCTGACAGCACATTGGTGAGATACCAACATTTTCAATATCACGCCCATGATGACATCGAATTTCACGCTCTTTATTGGTTGTTTGCCTTTTGAAGCGAGTGCGTGGTACACAATCTTATTGTTGAGTAGATCTTCTACCTTACTCTGCTGGTCTATTGGAATTGGTTGTCTCATTACCGTTATCGTATACTGCATAACAGAGATCGTTTCGGTGTCTTCTCTTGGCAGCTTTGGCATACGATGGCGGCTCCTTTACTTTTTCTTCTTTTCTTTCTAACTCATTTTTCGGGGCTTCTTTTGAGGCACTCTTACCTTCCATGATGACATCGAATTTCACGTTGTTGTTTGCCTTTTGAAGCGATTGCGTGGTCCTCAATCTTATTGTTGACCAGCTCTTCTACCTTACTCTGCTGGTCTATTGGAATTGGTTGTCTCATTACCGTTATCGTATACTGCATAACAGAGATCGTTTCGGTGTCTTCTCTTGGCAACTTAAGCATGCGTTTCCGGTCTACTGGAATTGGTTGTCTCATTACCGTCATCGTATACTGCATAACAGAGATCGTTTCGGTGTCTTCTCTTGGCAACTTTGGCATACGACGGCGGCTCCTTTGCCTTTCCTTCTTTTCTTTCTAACTCATTTTTCGGGGCTTCTTTTGAGACACTCTTACCTTCGAGGTTGATTTCGCCCACATGTTCGTCTTCGGAATATCTTCGGCTTGGCGTTGGCACCCTTACTCTCAGGATTCTGACTTGAGGTTTTTTTGAGTGAGGTATGGCTTAGCTTCGACCGTATATTAGAAGGCAGGGAGGTCTATTTCTTCTTCGGTTTATTCTTAGATGTCAACTCCTTGGGAGACTCAATCCTCTTTGTCTCAGATCTTGAGAGAGAATCCAATTTTTACTTTGCAGTTTCATAGTATTGACTCACTATGATTCTCTCAATCATCTTATTCAACTTTCTCAATTGAGCTTCTTAGAGCCGTTATTAAGTAATAGGTACTTTAGCTATGCTCTTTAGCTACGAACCTCTTTCATCATAAGCTCTATTTCATCTGTTTTTGGAATTTGCTATGATGGTAATGGTTATTATCATCTGTGGATTCAGAGTCGGAACCCTTACCTATATTTACTTGTAGTGGTGACCAAAGAACTCCACCAGATTATTAATGTTAGAGAAGACCTATTATATTTTCTATAGAGCTAATGTGTCATGAAGGAACGTGCCTACAGTTCGTGTTGCTTTAGCCTTATTATAGCAAACTTAAAAACCTTCCTCCCTCAAGGGAGTGCCATTGTGAGCAAATATCCCTAAAGATTTAAATTTTTCAATAAATTTTGCTGTCATATTTATCATGAAATAAAATCTTTTGTATGATTGAATATTTTAATGCAATGGGTTTATAGAGCATTTTTTTTGTTAAATGAACATATTTATTGAAGTATAAAATATTCCATGTATATTTATGATTTTATATTGAATTATTAAATGTTTTTAAATCTTATGCATTTCACAGATATTTTCTACAATTATAAAACAATATTAAATAACATTGAATAAAAGAATTATTAATGAACAAAGGATATTAAATATTTGGGGAAAAAAATACAACACATAAAATTTTCCTAGTATTTAATTTTGTCTGTTGGTGAATGGAAAATTATCTAAGAAAATTTAAAAATGAAGGAAAAAATAAAACAATTCTTTGTTGAAAATAATTACTCGATTATTTTTCTTTGTTAAATTAAAGGTTAATCTGCTCTAGACGGTAATAAAAACCTGAAATTAACATCAGAAAAAAAGCCCATTATTTTGTGGAGGCAATAAAAACTTGACTTGCAATTACCAGAGAAAATTTATTGCCAGAGTTATTTGCAAATGAAACCATTAAATAATGTACACTAGAGTATAAATACTTTAAGGTTGGAAATTTTCTTAAAATCAAGGTATTTAGATTTAATATCTATTCAGTTGCTAATATGTTGTTAAGGTAAGCTGAGTTTATAATAGTTAAATTTGGGCTATTGCTATCAAGAGACATATTTAACATTTTTTAATTATTGAAATTTTTTTTTTTTTGAAAATTATATAAAAATGCCAATATTTATTATGCATAAAATTAACAACATTTTAGTGTTTTCTTGTTGTCACTTTGAAAAGCACAATATTTATACGATTTCCGTTTTGCGTGTTTCAAGTATTCAGTTTAAAAAGTACAAAATTTAGAACTATTTCCTTTATTTCACAAACAAGTTTTATATATTTTCTTAAATTCTTTCCAAGTGTTTTTGTATTTTACTCCTAAAGTGTTGACCTCCTTTGCTATTTATAGACAAAAGCCTAGTAATAATTATGACACTATTTTTCCACTTGTTTTGCAAAATTTTCTTTTGATTTTATTTTGTATTATTTTTCGCCCTTTAAATACTTTCAAGTGTACTGTTGTTTACTACTATGATCTGTAAATAAAATATGTCTGAATTAAATAACAGAAACACTTTGCTGCAAGCTTAAGTTTTCATTAATGAGTTATCAACAATAAATATGTTTTTCAAAATATGAAAATCAAATACAAAATACACAAAAAAAAACACGGATTTCCACATGAAATATTATTATTCTCAACCATTGGGAAAGAAAAATCCACCAAAGAAAAATATTAAAAAGCAAATACACACAAAAATAATCTCCACAATAAGGTTGCAAACAAAAAAATTGTTTTACAAAAACATGTTCGTTGGTATCATGATGAAAAGTTAATCCAAGGATAAGTACCACTGTTTCAAAACAAATACAAACAACAACAGCTATAGCAACAACAACAACAACAACAAAAACAACTAAAGAGAATTTTAAAACTCAAAACAGACTAAAAGAGAATAAATTATAAATGGTCAAGACCGATTAACATTTGACCTATAAATTTGTTAAGATTTTACAAGTGAATAATCAGCAAAATGTGTAATTAATTAAAAGGAAAGAGATTTTTTGTATTGCATATAATTAAAAAAAAGGTAATAATTTATTCACTTTTTAATTCAGATTAATTAGAAAGATTCGCAATGTTCTAAGTTAAAGGTAGCCGTGTAGAGTTTAGGGGATATTATAAGAAGTTTGGGTAGATAACATGAGTACACCCTCTTGTTGGTATTCCTTTGATGTAAACTCATTTCTCATATTCACAGTCTCTCCCCATAGTCAACCCACCAACGGCAATAACTATTCCTATTCCCTATTCACTCCCCGCGGTTATTGTTTCACCTCACCCGAAGGAGAAGCCAAACCAAAAACCAGCAGAAGTGAAAGTCTGTAATAATTCTCTTTGCGCTTACAGTAACAGTAAGTGACAGAAAAGTCAAATATTGAATAGCTATTTGATTCACAGAAGTGAAAGTTGTAGAAGATGCACCCGAGACTCACTTTTTGTTAAACCCCGAAAGGTATATAGGATTCTCAAACAAACTCCTTAAAAGCAGAGGGTACCAGGACACACAAAGGTATATAGGATTCTGAATGAAACTCCCTAAAAGCAGAGGGAATCCGATCCCTTGGGAGAAAACCCTGAAAGAAAAGAGACAATACCAAATAACTAACTAAAAAGAAAAGAGACAATACTAACTAACTAACTAACTAACTAACTAACTAACTAAACTAACTAACTAACTAACTAACTAACTAACTAACTACTAACTAACTAACTAACTAACTAACTAACTAACTAACTAACTAACTAACTAACTAACTAACTACTAACTAACTACTAACTAACTAACTAACTAACTAACTAACTAACTAACTAACTAACTAACTAACTAACTAACTAACTAACTAACTAACTAACTAACTAACTAACTACTAACTAACTACTAACTAACTAACTAACTAACTAACTAACTAACTAACTAACTAACTAACTAACTACTACTAACTAACTAACTACTAACTAACTAACTAACTAACTAACTAACTAACTAACTAACTAACTAACTAACTAACTAACTACTAACTAACTAACTAACTAACTAACTAACTAACTAACTAACTAACTAACTAACTAACTAACTACTAACTAACTAACTAACTAACTAACTAACTAACTAACTAACTAACTAACTAACTAACTAACTAACTAACTAACTAACTAACTAACTAACTAACTAACTAACTAACTAACTAACTAACTACTACTAACTAACTAACTAACTAACTAACTAACTAACTAACTAACTAACTAACTAACTAACTAACTAACTAACTAACTAACTAACTAACTAACTAACTAACTAACTAACTAACTAACTACGAACTAACTACTAACTAACTAACTAACTAACTAACTAACTACTACGAACTAACTAACTAACTACCTAACTAACTAACTACTAACTAACTAACTACTAACTAACTAACTAACTAACTAACTAACTAACAACTAACTAACTAACTAACTACCTAACTAACTAACTAACTAACTAACTAACTAACTAACTAACTAACTAACTAACTAACTAACTAACTAACTAACTAACTAACTACTAACTAACTAACTAACTAACTAACTAACTAACTAACTACTACTAACTAACTAACTACTACTAACTAACTAACTAACTAACTAACTAACTAACTACTACTAACTAACTAACTAACTACTAACTAACTAACTAACTAACCTAACTAACTAACTAACTAACTAACTAACTAACTAACCTAACTAACTAACTAACTAACTAACTAACTAACTAACTAACTAACTACTAACTAACTACTAACTAACTACTAACTAACTAACTACTAACTAACTAACTACTACTAACTAACTAACTAACTAACTAACTACTAACTAACTAACTAACTACTACTAACTAACTAACTAACTAACTACCTAACTAACTAACTAACTAACTAACTAACTAACTAACTCACTAACTACTAACTAACTAACTAACTAACTAACTAACTAACTAACTACCTAACTAACTAACTACTACTACTAACTAAATAAACTAAACTAAAGAAACTAACGAACTAACTAACTAAAACTACTAACTACAAACTAACTAAACTAACTAACTAACTAACTAACTAACTAACTAACTAACTACCTACCTAACTAACTAACTAACTAACTAACTAACTAACTAATTATTTGAATGCCTTTTATAATTATTTCGCAGTAAGTTTCTCAATGGAATCTCAGGCTCATGGATAAGATATTTACGCGTTTCAGACCAATTTAAGAATTTTAGCATCTATTGTTATCGCATATTAGTATTTATTAGTATTTTAGATTCTGTTATTGGATTCTATGATTAAAATATCAGCTTAGAAGTTGTGAATACAATTGGAGGAAATGTTTAAAAATTTTGCAGCTTGAAATTTGTTTTTTTTTTGAGGCCAAGTGTGGATTCATGTTATGTATTGGAAATCAGAACGTAAAATGGAATTATTAAACTACTTCTTCAAGCTATGAGATTAATCAATTACGAAAAAAGAAATCTTTTAGGATGAATATTAATTATTTCATTACATTCTCAGTCTTTTTGAGCTTCATAATGTTAACAAATAATTAAAACATTTATTTTAAAAGCATATTTTTTTTTAATATTAAGAGCATAGTTTTAGTTTTTTACTGCGTATTTATTGCTATTAAAACACTTTTTTAAAGCATATTTTTGATTTTCCAGGTGACAACACAGCAGAAATAAATTACAGATTTGATTTTTTGAAACAAGCCTGGCTTATTGACATGTTTATGTCAATAATGTTATATTTAAACGATTTATGAGAGACAAATTGATTTTCTCATTGATTAGATTTCACATGAATTCGACTTAAATTCAGATTCCAACGAATAGTGTGCTTTAAGCTTTTAAAATAGCAAAACAGCAAAATCGCCATGATATGGTATTTTATATTTTTGTAAATTTCTATATACATACATACATATATACGTTTTTTTTTATTAGCAAGAACAGAAAACATTTTTAAACCAAATGATACTTAATTTGAAAAAAATCTATTCACATCATCCATGATTGAGGAAAAAAAAAAAAAAATAACAAAAGAATTGTTATTTGTTTTTTTTTACAAAAATTTTCTATAAAGCTCACACAGATTAAGCATTCGAAATGAAAAAGTCATTTGAATGGAGCAAAATATAGAATAAAGAAATAAAATAAAATAAAAACTAAAAGTAAAATTCCAAATAAATAGTAACCAACATTACTTAATTTCGTAAGAAATGAATGTTTAATAAGTTAGATTGCTATATTTGGCTGAGCCGAATCTTAAACACCCTCCACCAGCTACTTTTATATTTATACATTTTTTTTAATTGATTAAATATTTGTAGAAATAAGTTTTCTCATGTCTTAAATAGAAAAACTCCAAGAGTTAGACAGCTTAAATCTGTTACAATTGCAAGATTTATTGAACATTACAAACGCCATTTTCTTTTATATTTTTATAGCGCCCTAAGATGTGCTTTAGCTATATTTAATAATTTGCATGTATGCATGTGTGTGAAAGGTATCAGGAAATTCAAAATATGTGTAATATTTTTCTACACAAATTGATAAGTGTCGGATCACACAAGGAAACTTTTTTTGGGAAACTTTTGATTTTGTGTGTGAGAGAAAGAGATGATTGATATTTCTTTCTCTTTTTCTCACACAAAAATCAAACTTTTCCCACAAAAAGTTTGCCTGAGTGAACCGGTACTTATGCAACTAGTTAAATATGGTTAAAGTGATTTTCGGGGCAGGACCTAGTATGGGAGATATGACCAATCATAGACCGATCGAAAAAAAATTTCACAGTAACATTTCTGTATATAAGAGCGATACTTGTACCAAATTTTATATGGATTTAGTAATTTAGTAATGAGTTATGTGTGTTTAAGTGATTTTCGGGAGAGGACCTTGTATGGGAGCTATGACCAATTATGAAAACAAAATTTATAGTGTCATTTCTGTATATAAGAGCAATAGTAGTGCTAAATGTATGGATTTTTCGGAGAATATTTTACTGAATATCCTATTTGATATGGGAATTTTAGAAGGGTGGATTCTGTGGTTAGACTGCAAATCCTTTAGTTTAAATATATGATAAGTCCCACTTGAATACCTAGTATGTAGGAAAAAGTATGTAATTTAAATTAGTTTTAAGCAAACATGTATGAAAAGAATTTACGGAAATAAACTTGAACTTGAACTAAATGTATGGATATCAATATTTGGTAATGAGTTATGTGCGTTTAAGTGGTTTTCGGGAGTGGACCTTGTATGGGAGCTATGACCAAATATGGACCGGTCGTGAAAAAAATTTATACAGTCATTTCTGTATATAAGAGCAATATTTGTGCTAAATGTATGGGTATCAATATTTGGTAATGAGTTATGTGCGTTTAAGTGATTTTCGTGAGGGAACCTTTTATGGGAGCTATGACCAATTATGGCCCGATCGGAAAAAAAATTTCACAGTAATATTTCTCTATACAAGAGCAATACTTGTACCAAATTTTATATGGATATCTTAATTTAAAAATGAGTTATGTGCGTTTAAGTGATTTTTGGGAGGGGACCTTGTGTGGGAGCTATGACCAATTATGGACCGATCGGAAAAAAAATCATGGTTATATTTCTGTATATAGGAACAATACTTGTACCAAATTTTAAATGGATATCTTCATTTAGTAATGAGTTATTTGCGTTTAAGTGATTTTCGGGAGCGGACCTTGTATGGGAGCTATGACCAATTATGGACCGATCGGAAAACAAAATTCACAATAACATTAATGTATATAAGGCAATACTTGTACCAAATTTTATATGGAAGTCTTAATTTAGTAATGAGTTATGTGCGTTTAAGTGATTTTCGGGAGGGGACCTTGTATGGGAGCTATGATAAATTATGGCCCAATCGGAAAAAAATTTCACAGTAATATTTCTGTAATACTTGTACGAAATTTCATATGGATATCTTAATATAATAATGAGTTATGTGCGTTTAAGTGATTTTTGGGAGGGGACCTTGTATGGGAGCTATGACCAATTATGGACCGATCGGAAAAAAATTCACAGTAACATTTCTGTATATAAGAGCAATACTTGTACCAAATTTTATATGGATATCTTAATTTAGTAATGTGTTATGCACGTTTAAGTGATTTTCGGGAGGGGACCTGGAGCTATGTCAAATTATGGACCGATACTGAAAATGTTTTCTCTGGATCAATTCTATTCTCATAAGATTTTAACTTGAAAAATTTTGTGAAGCTATGAGCATTCTGACGGAGTTATTAACTGTAAACTCATTTTCCGGGAATATGTACTTTTGTATGGGAGGTATATGAAATTGTGGACCGATTCCGCCAATTTTCAACAAAAATTAAGCTTTCATGTAGAAACGAATGTGACTTTTTCCGATGTGACCCGATTTTGCTCATTTTCAATACCAAACTGCCTAGGATAATAATAAATAGTTTGGGTGAATTTCGTTAATTTTTGTTGCTTCGTGTTAACGTGAGAATATTTTATACAGACAGACAGACGGACATAGCTAGATCGACTGAGAATTTCATAAGGTCCAAGAATATATATACTTTGTTGGGTCTCAGATGAATATTTTTTGGTGTTACACACGGAATGACAAAGTAATATATCACTGATGGTGATGAAGGGTATAAAAAGACACATATTTATGGCAAAAAAAAATGTAAATATTATTTAAAGAGCTTTTAATGAGTTTTTCTTTGCTTTGCAAACTTTGCTTTTTAAACACAATTTTCTCATAATAGAAAATTAGTTTTTGGAAATATTGTATTAGTAATATTACAATATTGTTTTAAACTAATTAAATTTTTTGTAATTTTATTAAAGAAGAACTTAGTTATTTAATACTCACTGGTAGTTCTAAAATATTTCCTTACAAATTTTACATATTAACTAAGATACCTTTTAAAATATAGTTTAGAACAACCTTTATACCTAGAACATTTTAAGCTAAATTAAAAAATTACAAACGCTTTGTAAATTTCATTAAATTCTACTTTAAACTAGCACTTACTTAATATTATATGTAGACATCACAAAGACCCTGATTCATTTTGAGTAATTTTTCTATGAAAAATCTTATTGTATATATTTTGAAATAATTAGAGTCAAGAAATATGAAGGAAAAAATGTTTTTCTTTTACATCCTTCGCCTTTAAAGAAATTAATTTTCTTTTCCCTGGAATTCTGCTGCTTTACACAACAGTATTTAATGTGATAGAAAAATGATACAAAAGAAATAAAAATCTTGAAACATCTTCAATTCTAATAGAATTTTATAAGAAAAAAAAAAAACCGACAGCAACAAAACCCAATTTATGAGAATTATAAAAAAAGTGTAGAAGAACAAAAAAAAAAAAAAAAAAAAAATTGCACAGAAAACTTAAGATAAATCTAAATTAACTTTAGAGTCTCATGAGGTTCGTTTTCTTTTCTTTCTTTGTCTCGTTTATTCTTGTTCATTTTTCTTATAGTTTTTCTTTTAACACAAATCCAATACACCCATTTAAATACCCTGCAGCCCTACTGCCATTGATTACCCAACAACTTACTTAACGTCGAAGTGTGGGAGTTAACTGACATCTTAATGACTAGTGAAATTACAATTCAATTGTTATTATTAACTAAAACTAGGGAAAGGAATTTCTGTTGGAATATTTTTAAATTTATACTTTCTAACATGACAAATGTTAATTGGTAATTAAGAGTTGGTAACATCGGTTAAATACCGCTCCATAACAATTGAAATGTTATGTTATACATATTTTTATTTGTACACCACTGTAGTGGGGAGGGCATTAAGCTTTTTCTACACAAAAATAACATCCCCATACCTACTTTAAAGTATACCAATTAACTCAGAATCTGAGTTGGCTAAACTACATATATATGTCCGTCAGTCTGTCCATTTGAACATTTTAATCAAACTTTTTACATACTGCAATATTTAAAATAATTCGATGAAGTTTGATACACTTGTTACTTTTGGTACCTTTGGTTACTTTTTGGGATTCGAGTTATCGTGTCCTGAAGATTTAAAAAACGCCATTTTTACTCTTTTTGAAACGTTATGACAGCGCCAAGACAATTTTGTATGTCATCTGATAGTCTAATCTGTAAGCTTTAAAATAATGACTTAACATCTGACATATTTTCTTTCTTCTTAGATTTATCTTCTGTTTTTGTAAAACAACTTACAAATTGCAATTTTGAATTTTTGATATTCTTAAATCAGAAATCGATTTTGAGCCGATTGGAAGACACTCAGACACAAGTTATTTAGTTAGTTAGTTAGGTAGTTAGTTAGTTAGTTAGTAGTTAGTAGTTAGTTAGTTAGTTAGTTAGTTAGTTAGTTAGTTAGTTAGTTAGTTAGTTAGTTAGTTAGTAGTTAGTTAGTTAGTTAGTTAGTTAGTTAGTAGTTAGTTAGTTAGTAGTTAGTTAGTTAGTTAGTTAGTTAGTAGTTAGTTAGTTAGTTAGTTAGTAGTTTAGTTAGTTAGTTAGTTAGTTAGTTAGTTAGTTAGTTAGTTAGTTAGTTAGTTAGTTAGTTAGTTAGTTAGTTAGTAGTTAGTTAGTTAGTTAGTAGTTAGTTAGTTAGTTAGTTAGTTAGTTAGTTAGTTAGTTAGTTAGTTAGTTAGTTAGTTAGTTAGTTAGTTAGTTAGTAGTTAGTTAGTTAGTTAGTTAGTTAGTTAGTTAGTTAGTTAGTAGTTAGTTAGTTAGTTAGTTAGTTAGTTAGTTAGTTAGTTAGTTAGTTAGTTAGTTAGTTAGTTAGTTAGTTAGTTAGTTAGTTAGTTAGTTAGTTAGTTAGTTAGTAGTTAGTTAGTTAGTTAGTTAGTTAGTTAGTTAGTTAGTTAGTTAGTTAGTTAGTTAGTTAGTTAGTTAGTTAGTTAGTTAGTTAGTTAGTTAGTTAGTTAGTTAGTTAGTTAGTTAGTTAGTTAGTAGTTAGTTAGTTAGTTAGTTAGTTAGTTAGTTAGTTAGTAGTTAGTTAGTTAGTTAGTTAGTTAGTTAGTTAGTTAGTTAGTTAGTTAGTTAGTTAGTTAGTTAGTTAGTAGTTAGTTAGTTAGTTAGTAGTTAGTTAGTTAGTTAGTTAGTTAGTTAGTTAGTTAGTTAGTTAGTAGTTAGTTAGTTAGTTAGTTAGTTAGTTAGTTAGTTAGTTAGTTAGTTAGTTAGTTAGTTAGTTAGTTAGTTAGTTAGTTAGTTAGTTAGTTAGTTAGTAGTTAGTAGTTAGTTAGTTAGTTAGTTAGTTAGTTAGTTAGTTAGTTAGTTAGTTAGTTAGTTAGTTAGTTAGTTAGTTAGTTAGTTAGTTAGTAGTTAGTTAGTTAGTAGTTAGTTAGTTAGTTAGTTAGTTAGTTAGTTAGTTAGTTAGTTAGTTAGTTAGTTAGTTAGTTAGTTGTTAGTTAGTTAGTTAGTTAGTTAGTTAGTTAGTTAGTTAGTTAGTTAGTTAGTTAGTTAGTTAGTTAGTTAGTTAGTTAGTTAAAATACATTTAGAAATGCAGGGTATATATTGCTGCCCAGATACACACTTAAACACTTACATATATTTGTATGTGGTATAGTGTACACCGTAAGTTATTATACGCTTCATTCATTTTAATTGCTTTCTCGTGCTATAATTTATACTACAAACACCCATACATTGAAATACAAAAAAATCTGTGCAGATTTCTTTTCTTTATATATAATATATATACATATAAACATAGAAAAAATAGGACCGACGGACAAGCCTAAGGAGCTGTTAAAGATTGTTGTTGATAAAAATAATTCATATTTCGTATAAACTTACTTAAGTATGTATGTATGTACGAGTGAGTATGTTTGTGTGAAATATACAAATATTTGTTGGTTTCTTTTACATGTTTTTAGTAACAGATTGTAAATAATCAGATTCCTAACAATATGAAAAATGAGGCAATTATATTCAGTATCTTTGGACATTACAAACACATTAAAACATTTAAGAAATATATTATTTCACTTTTCCTCTTCCAGCAGTTTAGCAAGGAGTAACTGTTTTTTGAATTTGTATATTTTTGTAATCTTTGTAATGCACTTTTAGCTTACTTGACTTTTATGTTAAAATGAGTTATAAACTGATTGCTATTTAAAATCTTTTTCTCTATTCTAACTCTCTAACTACGAAACTTCTTATATAACCCACCTAATCTATCACGTTGTGGAGTCAGTGACACTGAACTACAGGGATTCATTTAAACTGCTTTTGTGTTTGTTTTTGTTGTGTGTGAGTGTGAGAAAAAAATTAAAATTACAAACAATTTTATGTACGTGACAAAATGAATGACATTTTAATTTGTTAGATTTTTTCATTCCTTTAAGAAGCAAATTTTTGATATATTTTTTTTTGAGATAAAAGTAAAAGTGCTGAAATTAAGGAAGCACGAAAGTATAGTTGGTTATGCAGGACCATACGATAAACTTTATCATATTGATAGGTAAGTTGGAAGATCTGAAAAAATACATATAGGCTTGTAATGCGCTTTCTTACATGGTACAAAAAAACTCACATAGGGATCTATGAAAGGAGTTATCGTCAGTTTCACATGAATATGTTTCTAATAAGCACTGCTTTCCAGTAAAAAAAAAAAACCTGGCAGCAATGGACAAATTACATAAATTTAATTACAAATTGTATTTCCTTATCCTTAAAATATATTTATTTTTATATTAAAGTCGGCCTAAAACTGATTTGAAAATTGTGCAATTTAATTTATTTTTTTAAATAATAAATACGCATTTGAACATATTTATTTCTAAACGTATTTTCATTTGCAGCGTTGTACTGCATTTCAATAACAATTTTTAAGATTTAAGCCGATTTATTATAAAATAAAAATAATAATAAAAATATAAAAAAAAGAACATAAATAAATTTTGATCCTCTTATCAAACAGAACATCTGTTTAGAACGAAGGCTGTCATAGGAGATTTTTATATTTTATATATATATATTATATATATATTAATAACAATATTAGGGGTATTCAAAATGTACAGCATTTTGTATTTTATTCTTAAAAAGAAGGAATATTTCTTCAACAATATAACATTTTCATTGGTTACACATTTTCCATCAAATATTTGATAAGTGTGTTTCATTTTACTTCATAGCAAGACAAACTGAACATCGTTATTGCGACTACCATGAACACCGTTATTATTATATACTGTGGATTTGTGGAAAACCTAGTAATATATTGTTTTAATTTCATTAGGAAGTATTTTTTTAGAATCTAGAGCTTAAATGTAAAAACACTAGTAAGAGACATTTTATAAATTGCAAATACAATAAATTTATAACGAATAACAATTTAATTTTATGTAATACACAAAATTGTTGGAAAAGGTAATTTTAAGAATTTCAATTTAGGTTGAATTGTAAGAGATTTAGGAGAAACTTCTTAAGTATAGACATACTAAGTTCTGAATTTAAACTACACATAAATAGTAAAGGAGGCGACATCAGAATTCCACAAAGTTAAAGAATTGAAATTCAAAGTTTTAACTAAATGATAAACCGATTTCAGATTTACATATTCAACTAAAAGTTAAACTTAAATTAAAAGTTAAATTTGTTACTTAAAGTAATGTAATTACTTGTGTAGAAGAACTGAGCAGGCCCTGAGCTGGGCTCAGCCGAGAGGCCTCAATGTTAACCCGGAAAAAACGGAAATCTGTCCTTTCACAAGAAACACAAACAAAGGTATACTAAAACCTTGCTTCCAGAGCAAGAAGACAGACAGTGACAGACAAAGTTAAGTACTTAGGTGTAATCCTCGACCGGAAATTAAAATGGAGACACCACATAGATGATAGGATCAACAAGGCACATCGGTGCTGGTCGATATATAGGAGAACTATAGGCATGAAATGGTGACTTAGTCCTACTATGACAAATTGGCTTTATAAAAGTGTAATTAGTAGCTTATGCTTCAATAATCTGGTGAACTGCTTTAGATAAAAAGTGCAATATCAAACTACTACAGGGAGTTCAGCGTACATGTTGCTTGGGTATAAGTGGTGCAATGTGTACTACTTCAACCAAAGCTCTGGAAACGTTGCTAGATATTCAACCCATTGAAACATATTTAGGATATGAGGCGGTTCTTTACTTTAAGTGAACTGGCCAAAAGCGGTTATAGGACACGTTATCAATGCATACTGGACACATTGGAAGGTTATACACATTCATCGGACGTGCCTGATCGTATGCCAGACACAGAATATGTCGGAAACTTTGAAACGCTGATCCCAGATAGAATGTCTTGGTGAGGCGGAACATTAGAGCAAATACCAGTAGGAATCCGTTGTTACACGGATGGCTCTAAATTGGGGGACAAAGTGGGGCTGGGGTTTTATATTGAAGACCCAGAAACAGAAATATACCACCGTTTAACAAATCATAACACAAGCTTCCAGGCAGAAGTACGAGCAATAACGGAATGCGTAAATTGGATTAGAATAAATATGGCGCCCACAGCGCTTAATATATTTATCGACAGCCAGAAGGCAAATAGGGCGATATCAGGCTATAGAACTAAATCTAAGACCGCATTGGATTGTAAGAAAACTTTAACTGAATACTCTCCCAGAGGTAAGGTTCACATCACATGGATACCAGCCTACTCGGGAGTAGTCGGTAACGAAAGGGCGAATGTAAAAGCTTTAAAGGGAAGGGAGCTTAAGGTAGTTAACCTGACAAACGCTAAACAATTCGACGAAACAAAAGCTGAATTAAAAATATGAGTGAGAGAATCACATAAGGCCTCTTGGAATAATGAAACAGTGGGTAGAACCACGAAGATCCTATGGGGTGACCCTGATGAGAGCAAGACGAAAAATCTCCTCGAAATGAGAAAGTCTGAAGTTAGTACGATGGTACGAGCACATCTATGCAAAATTGGAGGTGCGGTTCAGACGAATGTAGAGCATGTGGAGAAGACAGTGAAACTCTGGAGCACTTTCTTTGCCACTGCCAGGCATTCGTCGAAGTTATATCCAAGTATCTTGGAAGTGATGTTATTCCAGAAATAACATTCACGACTAACACTGATTGGAAGATTCTTAGAAATTACGTTCAGGAAACTGAACACTGAAAAATAATTCATTCAGTTCCCTTTTTTTCATGATAAGGAGCGCACAACAGGCCCAATAGTGGACTAGGTGAATTTCTTCGGATTTGATGTAGTATACATCCTCCTATCAACCTAAATTCAATGAGGTTTTAAATGTCTTATTTATCAGAGTATTACAAACTATTCGCCGTTCTTATGTGACTCACATAGTAAGTTTACATGGAAAGTGTAATCTATATTACATCAGATCCGAAAAATACAACTAGACAGCTATAAGGCCCCTCGTACGGTTTATTTCATGAATATCTTTGGTGAAAAAACATTATAAGGCGATGTATGATAGGAATTTCAGTGTCCCTTAAGATAATGAATAATGACAATGAATGTGTTCCATGTTTCACTCTCGTCACGCTTTCTATAGCTCTCCACATAAACCTGTACGTCAACTAACTAATATGTACTATCATACTGACATCGAATTTCTTCATTCTGAGGAGGCTTCTTGATCTTCTCTCTTTGATTTTTAGAGGTCCTACCCATAACTCCACTATACCAAGTCTACTTATTCTCACGACCACTTCTTTAATTCAGTTCTAGCAGTGTCTAACGGTTTTACATTCGTAAAACTCTCCTCCTTTATTAGAAGTATATTCGCTCTTTCATTGAGAAGAGTATTCAATTATGATTCTCTTACAATCCAATATGATCTTACAGCAGATATTGTCTGACTTTTAGCTGATTGTGCGCTTTATAGTCAGTCTAATCCAATTCACACACTGCGTGATAGCACGGAAGTCCAGTTTTTTGTTTAGGAAGTCAAATCTATGTTTCGGAGTTTTCAATGTAGATCCAATTTTGTCTTCCACACATTCACATTACGAAACAAGTAAGAAATTATAGTCGGGCGAGGCCGACCATATAATACCCTACACCTTTGACAAAAATATAATGTGATTTAGTTGCCATAATAAAGCATTTAAGTTGAATTGTACCTTGCCTTAGATATACATACTTAAGCCGTTTATTGTTTAATAAAATTGTGGACATTTAAGTGAAATTTTGATGGAGGCTTTTCATAGGGGCTAGGGTCATATGAGAACCTATTATTATGGAATTCGTGGGGGTCATCAAGTCTTGTATACAACTTGGTTATTGCAGCTTTTTGTCGAGATATGAGTATATTAAACATAATTATGAACTTAAAAGCCCTATTCGGCGGGTTCGGTTGTAAGGGGGCTAGGTGAAATAATGGACCGATGTGAACCATTTTCAACAGGCTTCATCTACGGTACCATAAAAGATCATGTGCCAAATTTCATTGAATTATCTTCAAAATTGCGACCTGTAGTTTGATTACAAGTTTTAAAAGCCCTATTCGAGGGGTTCAGTTGTATGGGGGCTAGGTGAAATAATGGACCGATGTAAACCATTTTCAACAGGCTTCATCTACGGTACCATAAAATATCATGTGCCAAATTTCATTGAATTATCTTCAAAATTGCGACCTGTAGTTTGATTACAAGTTTTAAAAGCCCTATTCGGGGGTTCAGTTGTATGGGGGCTAGGTGAAATAATGGACCGATGTTAACCATTTTCAATAGGCTTCGTCTACGGTACCATAAAAGATCATGTGCTAAATTTCATTGAATTATCTCCGAAATTGCGACCTGTAGTTTGATTACAAGTTTTAAAAGCCCTATTCGAGGGGTTCAGTTGTATGGGGGCTAGGTGAAATAATGGACCGATGTTAACCATATTCAATAGGCTTCGTCCCTGGGACAATAGAAGATCATGTACCAAATTTCATTGAATTATCTTCAAAATTGCGACCTGTAGTTTGATTACAAATTTTAAAAGCCCTATTCGAGGCGTTCAGTTCTATGGGGGCTAGGTGAAATAATGGACCGATGTAAACCATTTTCAATAGGCTTCGTCTACGGTACCATAAAAGATCATGTGCTAAATTTCATTGAATTATCTCCGAAATTGCGACCTGTAGTTTGATTACAAGTTTTAAAAGCCCTATTCGAGGGGTTCAGTTGTATGGGGGCTAGGTGAAATAATGGACCGATCTTAACCATTTTCAATAGGCTTCGTCCCTGGGACAATAAAAGATCATGTACCAAATTTCATTGAATTATCTTCAAAATTGCGACCTGTAGTTTGATTACAAGGTTTACATGGACGGACGGACGGACAGACGGACGGACATAGCTAAATCGACTCAGAAAATGATTCTGAGCCGATTAGTATACTTTAAGGTGGGTGTAGGACCATTATTATTGTGCGTTACAAACATCAGCACAAACCCAATATACCCTCCCCACTAAAGTGGTGTAGGGTATAATTATGTGAGTTAGAGACAAAATTATTCACCGGTTCAGGTGGCTATTAATCGTGATTACGCAGAGTAAAGGGAATTAAATGAAACCACGTAAAGTACCGCGAAAATTTCCTGACAGTTATATCATACGTCTTGCATCCCCCGGAGCATGTTTCCATGATGATAGACCTCATCTTGGAGTTTTGCAATCCCAGGCTAAAGAGTGGCTACCAGTACCTCTAGTCTGCCGCGACTATAAACTGGTGATGAGCAAATGTATCCTCGGCCTTTCTTTGGAATGATTTGACATTGGGTCGAACGAGAGCACTAACCTGTGGACCATTAGTATTAACACAGTGTACTTAGTTTTTCATAATAAGCTTTTAAGGTTTAAAGGACCATACAGCACATATAAATATTTAAAATATTCGTTTGAAATTGTAAGTCCTTTAAACTTTGAAATTCTTTTAAAAGAGCTGATTATAAAAATCGGAGTATGCAGAATTGCTATAAATGGACTCTAGTTTCGAATGTATATCAACTTTTCTATGTGTGAACGCTTTTTTCAAAATTGTTACAGGGCGTAATAGTTTCTAGGAGGGGTACAAACCACAGGTCATTAATAAAATGTTGGATTTGAACTGATAATGCAAAGATTAAAATGTTGGATTTGAACTGATAATGCAAAGATTAAGTATGCGTTGGTGTTCGATGTACCATCATATACTTGTATGTGATGGATGATAGGAATTCTGAGTTGTTGTCGGATGGAGTGGATGTTGACCGCAGGATTGACGGTTGGGTGGATGTTTGGCAAAACTTAGTGAGATGTTGGCGGATTTGTAAATATCATAATCTATTTATCTACTTATCGGCGATTTTCCTTCATGGTTGAGTGTGTTGGAGTTTACTCAAATAAGTCTGGCTAATTAAATGCAGATCTGTGTTTCGAACTACCAATTACGACCATAGGTGATGTCGAATGACAAACCAACAGAGTCATCTTAGTAGTTTGGTTAGGCGACTTAAGAGGTCAAGGAATGCATTGGTGTAAGGTTTTAGATGATGAAAATGCTCATAGGGACATGGCATTCCTCATAGCATCAATAGGGTATTTTCACCTGATGTTGGGATCGCCCTTTCTATCGGCTCTAACCAATGATTGCCTTTTCCTTTGTTGGGGTTTGATTGAGCTTGACTCACGATACCTGTCATTCCTCAACGGGTTTACTATGACAAGAGATTAGTTTGCTTGAGTATTTGAGCAAAGTGCTTGTACATGGACCGGCAAAACCATGTACAAATATTTCTCAAACTACTTACTTAGCTTCTTATTTGCAGTCGATCGTACTAAGTACTTACCTAACTACCTACTTGTATGTGAGCATGGTAAGTACTTACCTTCAATGTCATCTACGTGTTAAAAAACTGCCTAAAAATGCTATTGTGTAGATAAATCCCTTACTTTTCAATGAGTTATACCAGTCTTGTAGTAAATGAGTGACATACATATTTAAAACATTTTTTAATATCTTAAGTGTGAATGTTTAAATTGACCAAAACCATTTTGCGTGCATTTAAGTATTTTGCAATTTCCACAAACATACAACATGCAAATTTAACCACATATTACTTTTGCGGTTACAGAAAGAAATTAAGTTTAAAGGTATATGTACGTAAAACATTATGTAAGAACTTTATTTAATATTATTAATGTCAAGCACTATATTGTAAATTATACTTTAACTGCATTAAGTCAGAGGAACATAAGTTACAGTGAAATGAAAATTTATATGTATAAAATTCTGTTTTAGCAAATTATATATTTTATTATATACAGTGATCAAATTTAACAACTAATACGGAGATAAAAATTTTAATAACTTTAATACGTAGAATTTTACGATTTTATTTCTAAATGCAAATACATATTTCTTTAAGAGTTTTGCAAGTTAATTTTCCTAATTAAATTCTATTTTATTTTATACAATTGGCCATTAAACATGAGATTTTAATTAAGTCACTTGCTGTTAAAATTTTTGTTTTACATTATTAAATTTACAACCATTACAAAAGATTTTATTATTTCAGAAATTAATTAGCAATTATATTGGAATTATGTGGACAGTTTCATATTTAGAATAGAATTAGATTTTGAAACCAGTGTAGTCGGGCTTAGCCAATCATATGATACCCTTAACAAGTTATGATTACTTATACAACAACTTATTTTGTATATGTAATATTAACAGCGTATTGTTTTCTTTGTAAAAACTCTTTTTTGTTATTTCGATTACGCTTTGTGTCTTTTCGGCAATAAATCATTATGATATGGACAATACATCGTTGTCATTTCGACAACACAACATTCTATTTGATAACACAGCGTTGTTACTTTGATTACACATCGTCTTCACTCCGAAAAAAAAAAAAATATTATAAAAAAAAATTCACATTTTCGTAGACGTAGATCGAATTAGCATATATGATTCTACAACGTAATGTATTATAAATTTTTATACCCTCCACCACCATCAGTGGTGATAGAGGGTATATATAACTTTGTCATTCCGTGTATAACACCAAGAAATATTCATCTGAGACCCAACAAAGTATATATATTCTGGGTCCTTATGAAATTCTGAGTCGATTTAGCTATGTCCGTCTGTCCGTCCGTCCGTCTGTCTGTGTAAAACACGCTCACGTTAAAACGAAGCAATATAATTTAACCAAATTCACCCAAAATATTCATTATTATCCGGTACAGTTTGGTATTGAAAATGAGCAAAATCGGTTCACATCGGGAAAAGTTATGAATCAAAATTTAAAACAACCTCGAAAAAAATAAGCATTTTTTACACATTCTAATGTAATTTTCTCCAAAACTATGCAAGATAATTCCATGAAAATCACCATACATTCGTTTCTACACAAGATCTTGATCCGTGCAGAAAATTGCCAGAATCGGTCCTCAATTTCATATACCTCCCATACAAAAGTACATATTCCCGGAAAATGGGTTTTTCGTTAATAACTTCCATCACAATATCGATATCTTCACAAAATTTTACAAATTAAAATCTTATGTCAATAGAATTCTTTCAGAGAAAAATTTTCTGGATCGGTCAATAATTGGACATAGCTCCCATACAAGGTCCCCTCCCGAAAATCACTTAAACTCGCATAACTCATTACTAAATTAAGATATCCATATAAAATTTGGTATAAGTATTGCCCATATGCATAGAAATATTACTGTGAAAATTTTTTCCGATCGGTTCAAAATTGGTCATAGCTCCCATACAAGGTCCCATCCCGAAAATCACTTAAGTGCTCATAACTCATTACTAAATTAAGATATCCATATAAAATTTGGTATAAGTATTGCCCATATGCATAGAAATATTACTGTGAAAGTTTTTTCCGATCGCTCCAAAATTGGTCATAGCTCCCATACAAGGTCCCATCCCGAAAATCACTTAAACGCGCATAAATCATTACTTAATTAAGATATCCACATAACATTTGGTATAAAAATTGCCCACATGCATATAAATATTACTGTGAAAAATTTTTTTTGATCGGTTCAAAATTGGTCATAGCTCCCATACAAGGTCCCCTCCCGAAAATCACTTAAACGCGCATAACTCATTACTAAATCAAGATATCCATACAAAATTTGGTATAAGTATTGCCCATATGCATAGAAATATTACTCTGAAAGTTTTTTCCGATCGGTCCATAATTGGTCATAGCTCCCATACAAGGTCCCCTCCCGAAAATCCCTTAAACGCGCATAAATCATTACTTAATTAAGATATCCATATAAAATTTGGTACAAGTATTGCACATATGCGCGGAAATATTACTGTGAAATTTTTTTCCGATCGGTCCATAATTGGTCATAGCTCCCATACAAGGTCCCCTCCCGAAAATCACTTAAACGCTCATAACTCATTACTAACTATAAAGTTTGGCAGAAGTATTGCTCATATACAGAGAAATATTACTGTGAAATTGTTTTCCTATCGGTCCATAATTGATCATAGCTGCTATACAAGGTGCCTTTCAGAAAACACTTAAAGGCACATAACTCATTAGGAAATAGTGATACCCATAAAATATTTGGCATTAATACTATTTTTGTACACATAAATGTTATTTCAAAATTTTTTCACGATTAGTCCAACCTTGGTCATAGCTCCCATACAAGGTTCCCTCCCGAAAATCACTTAAACGCACATAATTCATTACCAAATATTGATATCATACATTTAGCAAAATTATTGCTCTTATATACATAAATTACACTATAAAATTGTTTTACGATCGGTCCATATTTGGTCATAGCTCTCATACTAGGTCCCCTCCAGAAAATCACTTAAATGCACAATATTCATTACCAAATAATGATATGATACAGAATTTTGAAATTTTGTTTTTATATATAATTCGTCATAGCTCTCATACAAGGTCCTTTTACGAAAATCTCTTAAACGCACATTACTCATTACCAAATAAAGCTATTGATACAAAATTTGCCACAAATATTAGTTTTGTATACAAAAATTCTATTTCAAGATTTCTCACGATAGGCTCATAACATGGGTGCGGTCGGTCCCATACAAGGTTCCCTTCCGAAAATCACTTAAACACACATTACTTATTACTAAATTACGATATAGATATAAAATTTTACTGAAATATAGCTTTTATGTACAGAAATTTAGCTTAAAGAATTTTTTACGATCGGACTATAATTGGTCATATCTAGGTCCTGCCCCTGAAAGCACTTCAACCGTATTTAACTAGTTGCATTAGCAATTTGTGTAGATTATATATGTATTTTGAAAATCCTTTAATTTTCACACACATGCATACATGCAAATTACTAAATATCGCTAAGCGCTATAAAAATATAAGGAATTGTAATAGATTTAAGCTGTTTAAATCTTGGGATTTTTCAATTTAAGACATGAGATAACTTATTTCTACAAATATTTGACCAATTAGAAAATTCTTAATATAAAAGTAGCTGGTGGAGGGTATTTAAGATTCGGCTCAGCCGAATTTAGCACTCTAACTTGTTTTTTCGTTGATTTGATAACAACGTGTATTTATTATATTTTTGTTGTTGATTTGATAACTAACTAACTAGCTAGCTAACTAACTAACTAACTAACTAACTAACTAACTAACTAACTAACTAACTAACTAACTAACTACTAACTAACTAACTAACTAACTAACTAACTAACTAACTAACTAACTAACTAACTAACTAACTAACTAACTAACTAACTACTAACTAACTAAACTACTAACTAACTAACTAACTAACTAACTAACTAACTAACTAACTAACTAACTAACTAACTAACGAACTAACTAACTAACTAACTAACTAACTAACTAACTAACTAACTAACTAACTAACTACTAACTAACTAACTAACTAACTAACTAACTAACTAACTAACTAACTAACTAACTAACTAACTAACTAACTAACTAACTAACTAACTAACTAACTAACTAACTAACTAACTAACTAACTAACTAACTAACTAACTAACTAACTAACTAACTAACTAACTAACTAACTTAGAGATTTATATCTTAGTACTAATATTTATACGTGACTTCCGAACGTTACAGTAGATTGGCCCTCATTGGTCGTAATTCTGTTGGGTGTCTACATATTGACCCAAGCCCTAACTAACTAACTAAGAGATTTATATCTTAATACTAATATTTATACGTGACTTCCGAAAGTTACAGTAGTATAAATTGAAGATTGTTCCCTCATTGGTCGAAATTCTGTTGAGTGTGTACATATTGACCCAAGCTCCCCAAAATCAACATAATTAAGCATTAACTGAATAAATGAGTATATCGTGGAAATAAGTTCTGAAATTCTGACTTATTATGAACTTTTTAAAATACAGTTCGAGTTTCGATTTCTAGATTTCTACTTTAATTTGTTTCTCTGTTTATGAAAAATGGTAATAATCAAAACAAGTAATAGTGTTATGTTCGCCTATGACGAATCTTATATACGTATCGTATGCCGTAAAAGGAATGCTCTTCTGTAATTTATTTGCTATACTCGTATTTTTATGACAGTAATGAGCGTTAAAGTCATTATCTGAAGGGGACCTTATATCGGAGGTAGGGTCAATTCGGTATTATTGTCATTTTCTGAAGGGGACCTTATATGGGGAGTAGAGTAAATTATGTATAGATCCCCCTTAAATTTGGTAGAGAGATTTTGACGCATATTAAACTTATTTATGTCAAATTTCATCGCTATACTCATATGTTTAAAACAGTTATGACTGTTAAAGCTGTTTTTCGGGGGGCTTCTTGTATGGTGGCTATGCGAAATCGTGGACCGATATTGGCTAAATCGCCTTAGAATTTAATAAGGACCCAGAATATATATACTTTTGTCTACGACTAATATTTCGATGTGTTACAAATCTTTTTTGATGGTGGGTAGAAAAAGATTCTTTCTTACCACTGTAAAATTAGAATTTTGTTTATAAAATATCCCATACTTTCACAGTCCACAACATTATTAAACCAATTTAAACATTATTATTTGTTTGTGCTGTTTTTCATAGTATTTTTATTATACGATTTTTTGTTTTAACACGGAATATTTACTTATCAAGCAGTTAAAATTTACTACTTAATTTTTAAGCAAATTGCTGCAGTTTTTACGATCTTTATTATGGTGGCACTTTTAATAACCCAGCAATAAATTTGGTATTCAAGGAGATGACATGAAACATTTTGGATTGCTTGTCATTATTTATGTGTAAAAGTAATTACCTAAATAATATTTTAATGCAAATAATTCAAAAATATAAATATATTTTTTGTCAGCTAGGTATAAGTCATTATTATATAAATATTAACAAGGACATTAATATAACCAGAGGTTATTACAGGGAACCATTTCTTGCCTAAAACATACGGAAGTGTCATTAAATTATTTATTTGCTGGGAAAATAAATACAAAATAATTTCAATATGAATAAATATAGCCTTGACCGTGGACGATTTATGGTCTCAGCGATAGGAAATAAACGTGGTAATTTATTATAAATATGTATTTCTGTTTTACTTGTTTAAACAGGTTAATTTGATCATTAACCAACAAAAGAAAAATAATAAAACACCAACCAACACAACTGTCTCTGGCCCCCTCAAAAAGTATAGTACTTAAGTATTCTCAGTATTATAATTAACTTTTAAATTATTGTCCTTAAAAAAACCCGACAAGGATAAAAAGAAAACATAAAGTAAACTGAAGGTTGCGTTTTATTTGTGTCACTTAATGTGGTGTTTTCTTCAACTTCAATTTCATCAACTTTACTTTTGACAATAAATAATGAATTTTGTTTTCTTGCTGTTCATATCAAAAAATATATATAAATAATGCAATTGAATTAATAAAAAAATAATTTGCCACACAAAAATTAATGCGTATAAATGTTAGAGAACAGAAAATGTAAGAAACAATAAAGGAAATAATGAAAATATGTATTTGTAATAAACAAAATTGTTCGCTAAAAATGTCAACAGGGGTGTAATAAATTTTGAAAATATGTATTTATTAAATTGTATAAGTCATGCTACTGAGAAATTGTCGGGGCTCAGTGTAAAGGAGGCAAGTAATGAAAAATATTAATGATATATTGCAAAACAGGCATAAAATGTTACTCAAGACGCCCCAGCGTTGTAGATATTTAGATATAAAATTGCGCAGTTTTTACGTTCTAAGCAATTGAAATTCGGCGAGCACCTTACCTTTTACCTAGTCTTTAGTATAATGTACAGTATAGTCTATAGTCTAGTCTATAGTCTAGTCTATAGTCTAGTCTATAGTCTAGTCTATAGTCTAGTCTATAGTCTAGTCTATAGTCTAGTCTATAGTCTAGTCTATAGTCTAGTCTATAGTCTAGTCTATAGTCTAGTCTATAGTCTAGTCTATAGTCTAGTCTATAGTCTAGTCTATAGTCTAGTCTATAGTCTAGTCTATAGTCTAATCTAGCTAGTCTATAGTCTAGTCTATAGTCTAGTCTATAGTCTAGTCTATAGTCTAGTCTATAGTCTGTCCTATAGTCTAGTCCTAGTAGTCATAGTCTATAGCTAGTCTATAGTCTAGTCATAGTCTAGTCTATAGTCTAGTCTATAGTCTAGTCTATAGTCTAGTCTATAGTCTAGTAGTCTAGTCTATAGTCTAGTCTATAGTCTAGTCTATAGTCTAGTCTATAGTCTAGTCTATAGTCTAGTCTATAGTCTAGTCTATAGTCTAGTCTATAGTCTAGTCTATAGTCTAGTCTATAGTCTAGTCTATAGTCTAGTCTATAGTCTAGTCTATAGTCTAGTCTATAGTCTAGTCTATAGTCTAGTCTATAGTCTAGTCTATAGTCTAGTCTATAGTCTAGTCTATAGTCTAGTCTATAGTCTAGTCTATAGTCTAGTCTATAGTCTAGTCTATAGTCTAGTCTATAGTCTAGTCTATAGTCTAGTCTATAGTCTAGTCTATAGTCTAGTCTATAGTCTAGTCTATAGTCTAGTCTATAGTCTAGTCTATAGTCTAGTCTATAGTCTAGTCTATAGTCTAGTCTATAGTCTAGTCTATAGTCTAGTCTATAGTCTAGTCTATAGTCTAGTCTATAGTCTAGTCTATAGTCTAGTCTATAGTCTAGTCTATAGTCTAGTCTATAGTCTAGTCTATATAGTCTAGTCTATAGTCTAGTCTATAGTCTAGTCTATAGTCTAGTCTATAGTCTAGTCTATAGTCTAGTCTATAGTCTAGTCTATAGTCTAGTCTATAGTCTAGTCTATAGTCTAGTCTATAGTCTAGTCTATAGTCTAGTCTATAGTCTAGTCTATAGTCTAGTCTATAGTCTAGTCTATAGTCTAGTGTATAGTCTAGTCTATAGTCTAGTCTATAGTCTAGTCTATAGTCAAGTCTATAGTCTAGCCTATAGTCTAGTCTATAGTCTAGTCTATAGTCTAGTCTATAGTCTAGTCTATAGTCTAGTCTATAGTCTAGTCTATAATCTCATCTATCGTCTAGTCTATAATATTGTCTAGTGCTGAAGTGATTCAGTGTAATTTTCTAACCCAGCAAAAACCTGATATTTATTGATATAAGTACATACCTCTATAGTAGGATATATGTAAACATCACTGAAAAATATTTTAGCATTTCATAAAAACAAAAACTTTGGCAATGAAAAACTATCAAATTTGGTCTATATTATTTTCATTTAAATGTTGACTGTCACATCCTTCCGTTTTATTATTACCAGGGAAATGAGTTGTTAGAAAATAAGTGTCCTTCTAAATAAATGAATTTGATTATTTATTGTCATTTTGTTATTAAACGAAAGTAAAGGAAAATAGTAAAATATATTTTTAATAATGACTAAATAAAATTTGACAGATTTTTGAAATAACATCGATAGATATTTTTTTGGGAAGTGGACATTAGGGCTGGCCAAAAACTAAATGAAGTACAAAGGTTAGTTCTATAATAGAACAAAAGCCAATGCCTTATAACGGTAGAAATACTTTCCAAAATTCACCTTAATTTTACGACTCATGTTTTGATGGTGGTCATAAAAGATTCGGTTTAGCCGAATATAACACTCTTACTTGTTAGCAACTTTTCTATTTTCAAAGAAATTTATTGTAGGCTTTCTTATTTCTTAGAAATATCTTGTCCAAATAAGCTCTTACTTTGTCAAAGATTGCAAAAACAAAAATGTCTGCGGATTTTTTTCCTTTAAAAATATATTTAAACTTAATTTATAAGTAGTATCAAATGATATTGCTTCTTCCTGAAAAGCTTCCTATTTGACTTTATTTTTCTTCTTTTTCTTCTAAGTCAGCTGTCGCTTTATTTCATGTTCTTTTCCTCGTGTAATTGTCATCATAGTTATTCCCGAAGGTATCAGCAAATATTGCGTATTTTTTTAAAGATACTTCTTCATTATCAATTGTTGTTGACTTATTTTTCAGTTTCTTTCTACTTTCTTTTGCCCTTGAGCATTTGACAGTCACAAGCTTGATGACATGGCAGTTACAATTTTTCTTGGTTAGAAAAATTCAAATACATACATTCATCATACACACATACTTGAAGAAAACTTTTGAAGTATTTACTTATTTCTAAAAAAAAGTAGGAAAAAAGCTAAAATAAATGCCTTTAAATGAGATTTAAAGATTTAAGACTTTATTCATGAACAAATTTTTATTTTATAAACGGTTTATTAATCAAATTTTGTTTTATAAAGCTTTTATAAAATAAAATGTTGTTTATTAATAAGGGTTAGTTAGTTAGTTAGTTAGTTAGTTAGTTAGTTAGTTAGTTAGTAGTTAGTTAGTGTAGTTAGTTAGTTAGTTAGTTAGTTAGTTAGTTAGTTAGTAGTTAGTTAGTTAGTTAGTTAGTTAGTTAGTTAGTTAGTTAGTTAGTTAGGTTAGTTAGTTAGTTAGTTAGTTAGTTAGTTGTTAGTAGTAGTTAGTTAGTTAGTAGTTAGTTAGTTAGTTAGTTTAGTTAGTTAGTTAGTTAGTTAGTTAGTTAGTTAGTTAGTTAGTTAGTAGTTAGTTAGTTAGTTAGTTAGTTAGTTAGTTAGTTAGGTTAGTTTAGTTAGTAGTTAGTAGTTAGTTAGGTAGTTAGTTAGTAGTTAGTTAGGTTAGTTAGTTAGTTAGTTAGTTAGTTAGTTAGTTAGTTAGTTAGTTAGTTAGTTAGTAGTTAGTTAGTTAGTTAGTTAGTTAGTTAGTTAGTTAGTAGTTAGTAGTTAGTTAGTTAGTTAGTTAGTTAGTTAGTTAGTTAGTTAGTTAGTTAGTAGTTAGTTAGTTAGTTAGTTAGTTAGTTAGTTAGTTAGTTAGTTAGTTAGTAGTTAGTTAGTTAGTTAGTTAGTTGTTAGTTAGTTAGTTAGTTAGTTAGTTAGTTAGTTAGTTAGTTAGTTAGTTAGTTAGTTAGTTAGTTAGTTAGTTAGTTAGTTAGTTAGTTAGTTAGTTAGTAGTTAGTTAGTTAGTTAGTTAGTTAGTTAGTTAGTAGTTAGTTAGTTAGTTAGTTAGTTAGTTAGTTAGTTAGTTAGTAGTTAGTAGTTAGTTAGTTAGTTAGTTAGTTAGTTAGTTAGTTAGTTAGTTAGTTAGTTAGTTAGTTAGTTAGTTAGTTAGTAGTTAGTTAGTTAGTTAGTTAGTTAGTTAGTTAGTTAGTAGTTAGTTAGTAGTTAGTTAGTTAGTTAGTAGTTAGTTAGTTAGTTAGTTAGTTAGTTAGTTAGTTAGTTAGTTAGTTAGTTAGTTAGTTAGTTAGTTAGTTGTTTAGTTAGTTAGTTAGTTAGTTAGTTAGTAGTTAGTTAGTTGTAGGTAGTTAGTTAGTTAGTTAGTTAGTTAGTAGTTAGTTAGTTAGTTAGTTAGTTAGTTAGTTAGTTAGTTCGTTAGTTAGTTAGTTAGTAGTAGTTAGTGTTAGTTAGTTAGTTAGTTAGTTAGTTAGTTAGTTAGTAGTTAGTTAGTTAGTTAGTTAGTTAGTTAGTTAGTAGTTAGTTAGTTAGTTAGTTAGTTAGTTAGTAGTTAGTTAGTTAGTAGTTAGTTAGTTAGTTAGTTAGTTAGTTAGTTAGTTAGTTAGTTAGTTTAAACAGAGGATGTACTGGAAGCATCCTCTTGCTGATTGAGTTAGAAAGACAATATCAAACTAACATTTATTTCACAACTTTGACCACATTCTTTGCATAAGTTTGTTTTGTTATGGAATTTTCTTTCCTTTCGCTTTGAATAAAAAATGAAAAAATTTTACTACACAATTTCCAAGTGAATTTTAAAACCATAAAATTGTATTTCAAAATAATTTGTTTTATACTTTAATTATATTTTAGAATTTTTCATTGATATTTGAGTAAAATTGCGATGCTATTTCAAAATTACAATTAGAATTTATTGAAACCAAAATGGGAAAGGGTGTAGTTTCGAAAGACATACTACATACATATAAAGAAAATAAATAATTTAAAAATTACTAAATCTTATATTTCATTGGAAAAATTTTTGTAAAAAAAATTGTTTTTAAATATTTGTTGAGCTATGCAATATGCACAATAAATCTTAAAGGAATGAATAAATCTTAAGATAAATTTGTGGATAAATAAGATGTATCCAGTACAGAAACAAAAAATATTGACATTTTTCTCAATTTTGTGTATTTTTTAGTCTAGTTATAGACAGACCTAAAAGAGAAATATTAAAGTAAGAAAAATTGCAATATACATATTTCAGGCCACAAAAGGATAAGCCGAAAGAATTGAGTTCTTAGAAATTTATTTGAATAAAAATTTATTTTCGACCTATCCTAATATA
Source organism: Lucilia sericata (assembly GCF_015586225.1). NCBI lineage: Eukaryota > Metazoa > Arthropoda > Insecta > Diptera > Calliphoridae > Lucilia > Lucilia sericata. Next base: position 135,133 of record NW_023994833.1, on the reverse strand, counting down.
CAATGGTATGTATATTAGGATAGGTCGAGCACAAAATCAGATCTAAAATACAGAATTTGTTTGTTCATGGACGTTACGACACACCATCATGGATGTTATGTTACTATGAAACCTTTCATAATTATCATGAATACCATGACACTTTTTTGTATGTTGTAATGTTCATAGACGTTATAACTCGGTACATTATATTAGTCCTATTAGTTTTTTATATTATACATACTTTGTGAATGGAGCTAAAGCGAGACACGTTTTACACATCAAACCTGATGTCCCCACGCTCGCTTTTCCGTTTCCGACTACTACCGAATGGCCTGGTACCTATATGATACAAAGCTTAATCGGTAGAAGCTTTCTTATCACTCTATTTGGCTGTCTGTAAATATGATAACCCCTGTTGGCGCCATATTTGTTCTAATCAAATTTCAGCATTCCGTTATTGCTCGGAATTCTGTCTGGAAGTCAGGGTTATAATTGTTTTGTCCCCAAGTTTAGAGCCATTCGTATAAGAACGGATTCCTATGGCTCTAAAGTCCCGTTTGACCATGACATTCTATAGGGGATCAGTGGTTTAAAGTTTCCGACATATTCAATGTCTGGTATGCGATCGTTCACGTCCGATATTTGTGTATAGCATTCCAATGTGTCCAGTATAAATACATTAATGACGTTTCCTATAACCGCTACTGATCAGTTCGCCTAACTTTAGGAGCCGTTCGGCTTCAAGTGTCGCTTCATATCTATATATATAATAGAGTAGCGTTACTGACTGACTGATTCATCATCACACAGCCCAAACGGCTGAACATAGAATCATGAAATTTTGATAGTGGATGTATTTTGGTTATGTAGATCCACTAAGGAGGGATTTTTGGAAATTTGTACATTTAGGGGTAAAAAAGGAAAAAAAAAAACGGGTAAAACAGGTTTTCTTAATTATCATACCTAATATTAGTGATACAAGAAAATTTTTAAATGCACATGTATCAGCTCTTAAAATAAGCAGATGGGTGTCTGGTACTTTTTTGAAATTCGTACTTTTAAGGGGTGAGAATGTGTAACAAAGGTGATTTTGGTACCTTTTTTTGGTCCTTTATAACTTTTTAACTAATTAACTTAATAAAATTTTTATACCCACCATCAAAAAATATGGGGGGTATATTGATTTTGTCATTCCGTGTGTAACACATCGAAATATTGTTCACAGACCCCATAAAGTATATATATTCTGGGACCTCGTAAGATTCTAAGACGATCTAGCTATGTCCGTCCGTCTGTCTGTTGTTGGCACGATAGCGTCCACAAAAAAAGAGATATTGAGATGAAATTTTCCCAAAATATTTCTTATTGATCAGAAATGTTTGGTATTGAAAATGGGCAAAATCGGTCAACGATTTCACATAGCCCCCATACAAATGTACCCCCCGGAATATTGTATAAAGAGTTTCAAGCATTCACAAATTCGTTGTTTATGAAGTAATTGCCACAAAATTTCGCATAAGTCGATTTTTTGACTACCGAAATAAAATTCTGAATTACGGCGGAAATAGCACCACAATTGGCCCTACCCCCCCATATAAGGTCCCCTTTTTAAAATGACTATAATGCTGATTACTGGCTTAAACATACAAATATAGCGATGAAATTCGACATACATAGGTTTCAAGCAAGCCAATGTCTCTCCACCAAATTTTATGTGGATCGGTCCATAGTTGACACTACGCCCCATATAAAGTCCCCTTCAGAAAATGACTTTAACGCTCATTATTGGCGTAAAAATACGAGTATTGAGATGCAATTTGATATAAGTATGTGTTATATGAGCCAAAACTTTTCCACCAAATTTTATACGGAACGGTCCATAATTGACCCTATCCCCCATATAAGGTCCCCTCCAAAAAATTACTTTAACGCTCATTACTGGCTTAAAAATACAAGTATAGCGATGAAATTTCACAGAAGTAAGTTTTATACGAGCCAAAATCTCTCTACCAAATTTTATGTGGATCGGTCCATAATTTACCCTACCCTCCATATAATGTTCCCTTCAGAAAATGACTTTATCGCTCATTATTGGCGTAAAAATATGAGTATAGCAAAGAAATTTGACATAAGTAAGTACCTTAGGAGCCAAAATCTTTCCACCAAATTTTATATGGATCGGTCCATAATTGACCCTACCCCCCATATAAGGTCCCCTCCATAAATTACTTTAAAGCTCATTACTGGCGTAAAAATACGAGTATAGCAATGAAATTCGACTCAAGTAAGTTCTTTCAGATCCAAATTCTCTTAACCAAATTTTTTGTGGATCGGTCCTTAATTGACCCCCCCCCCCCACATATAAGGTCCCCATCAGAAAAATAATTTAACGCTCATTACTGGCCTAAAAAATGAGTAAAGCGATGAAATTCGTTATAAACATGACCTGTATGAACCAAGATGGTTCTACAAAATTTTACGAGGATCGGTCTGTAATAGACCATCCCCCATATAAGGCCCCTTCAGAAAATGACTTTAAAACTAAATACTGGCTTAAAAATACTAGTAGATCAATGAAATTCGACATAAACTAGTTTTGTATGAGCTAACATCTCTCTACAAAATGTTGTGGGGGTCGGCCCATAATTGACACTACCCCCCATTTAGACAAAAATACTCTAACGCTCATTACTGGCTTAAAAATGCGAGTACAGCGATGAAATTCGACACTGATAAGTTCTATAGGAACCGAAATCTCTCTACCAATTTTTGTGAGGATCAGTCATAATTACCCCACCGAAAATTTTTACAACGCTCATTACTGGCTGGAAATTATACACAAATATAATTTGTATAAATAAAAATCGTTCTACGAGATTTAAGGATGATCGGTTCATAATTAGTCTTACGCCCCATATAAGGTCCCCTTAAGAAAATTACTTTAATTGGCTGAAAATACGAATACCGCAATGCAATTCGACATAAACTAATTTTAAGCTAAAATCTTTTTACCATATTTTATGAGGATCGGTCCATAATTAACCCTAACCCTTTAAGAAAATTACTTTAATGTTCATTACTGGCCTAAAAATATAAGTAGAACTATAAAATTTGAAATAAGTAAGGAACTGAAATCTTCCTACCGTCAAATCCGAAATCTTCACTGTCAATAGTTGAATCCCCATTAAGAGAACTATTTCAAATATTACCCTGATGTTCACATTAGTATCGATATATAAAAATAAAATATTCAAAATATCAAAGTTTATTTATATGGCAGTGATTTGATGGTGGGTATATAAGATTCGGCATAGCCGAATATAACACTCTTACTTGTTATAAATATTTTGGATATATCTCCCAAAATTAGGAGACACCTGTTTTGTGCTTTTTTAAAATTCAGTCCTTTTTTGTGTAAAAGGGAGAAGAAAACTGTATTTTTGATACTTTTTTTTAACACATTAAGAAAACTTTTTCGATTTATTGAAGTATTCCTATTAAATTATGGACTAACTCTGTAATATTTACTGAAACAAAATATCTGCTATTTCACTGGGGAAAAAAAAAGTACCAAAAAGAGGAAAAAACGGGAAATTTAATTTTATTCAAACTCATTGAGCCAATTTTTTATAAAAAAAAAAAATTTTAAAAAGTAGTTTATTTACACACACAAAATAAGCTATTGGTATATTATTTTGGAATTCGAGTATTAAGGGGTAATAGGACCAAATTCGAGTAAATTATTTGGTACTTTTTGAAAGCACAATTTTTCTGGAACAAATGAATGCAGATGTGAATCGTTTGAGTTTTATCTGTGATATATAGATTTAAATACGGAACATTTTGTAAACTTAATTCTTGAAAAAGTATATTCCTAGACTAAAAGGGGAAAAATTGTACTCTTTTTTTTTAGTACTTTCCACTAAGGTAGAATTTATTCCACTTTTGTACCTTTTCTTTCTTCAAATGATACTCTTTGTATGTTCTTTAATACGAATTCAAAACACATGATTATTAAACATACACGCTCCTCATTGAATAAGATTCTTTAAGAGAGAACTTTTTAACACTTTTTATCTGATAAATGGTACATTTTGAATTTTTTTTAAAATATTCAACCTAGGAACATAAATTTTAACATACATGGCCTTGACTGAATAATATTCTGTAAGTGGGAACTCTTTGGTACTTCTCCACTCTTTAAATGGTACCTTTTGGATTCTCTATAATGGTTAACCGGAACACATGACACTCGGTCCTTATTAAATGAGAATTTATTGAGAGAGGTTTTTGTACATTTTTTGTTTTTCCGATGGTACTTTTTGATATTTTTACGATATTGTATATAGAAATATAAAATTTAAAATATAGGGACCTTAGTGAATGAGAATCTACTGAAAGGGACTTTTGATACTTTTTCATTCATTAAAATTATATTTTTTGAATTGTATATAATATTGAACACAGAAACATAAAATTTTTGATTAAATGATAATCTATTAGAGGTATTTTATAATACTTTTTTTCAAATAGTACTTTCGAAATTTTCTAAAATGTGGAAGCTAGATGAATGTAACTAAAAATACAAGCTTCTTACTGAATGCGAATTTATTCACGTGATATTGAACGTAAAAAACTGAAACATTAAAAACATTTTTAATCAATTTTAATTTTCTATAAAAGTAAACAAAATTTTGTATGTATTTAATTTTGGTTAGGGTAGCGAAGCACCCAGGGTATGCTAGTCTTATACATATTTCAATGGGTGGCTGACGTAGTACTCATGTTACCACTTACATATATACGTTGAACTTTCTTTAGGAGTTTGATGTTACACTTTTTGTCCAAAGAAGTCCAGATTGTTGAAGCATAAGTTAAAATTGATCTAACCACACTTTTATAAAAATCAGACTTAAAAATGTGACTTGTTGTAAAAAAATATTTAAATTATATAAAAATTTATGTATAAATATAAATTTGATTCTTCAATCTTTATTATGTCTTGAATATTTATGATATTCTTTTCTTTTGCAGATTATCAATATCTTGTATAGTGTTGACATTAGGTAAGTTTTTTTTTTAAAAAATTTTAATTGAAATATTTCTTATCAACATTATGTTATTCATATTATATAATTTTAATTAAAAACTTTTAAGATTGATTGTACATATTTAAATTTTTTATAAATTATCTTAAGAGCTCTTAAGTGCTTTATACTAAAACAAGTAAGAAAGTATAGTCGGGCGTGGCCGACCATATGATACCCTACACCAGTTATGAATATTAAATGTGATTTATTTTTCATAATAAAGCATTTATCTTCAATATTCCCTTGTTCCGATACATTTAAGCAATTTATGGATGAAAAACTAATTTTCTGAAAGAGGTTTTATATGGGGGATAGGGGCAAATATGGACCAAGCCCGATAAAATTTTGTGAATATATTTATATTTACATAATATTTTATTGTGCTGAATTTCATCGCGATATTTGTGTTTATAAGTTAATTTGGGACATTCAAGTAATTTTCTGAAGGGGACTTTGTATGGGAGCTAGGGTCAAATGGGGCCCGATCTTTATGAAATTTGGCAGGGTTATCAAAATTTCTATAAAACGTAGTTGTGCCGTATTTTATCGATATATCTGTATATTTAACATAATTATGAGCTCAGAAGCCCTTTTCGGGGGGTTCTGTTCTATGGGGGCTAGGTGAAATAATGGACCGATTTTAACCATTTTCAATAGGCTTCGTCCTTGGGTGCGTGCCAAATTTCATCCAATTATCTTGAAAATTGCGACCTGTAGCTTGCGCACAAGGTTTACATGGACAGCCAGCCAGCCAGACGGACGGACGGACATAGCTTAATCGACTCAGAAAACGATTCTAAGCCGATTGGTATACTTTAAGGTGGGTCTAGGACGAATATTTTTGTATGTTACAAACATCAGCACAAATCCAATATACCTATAAAAATATTTGTTTCAATTCATTCATAGTAATTGTCCTATACAGGATTTAAAAAATAAATCTAAAGCAAAATCTACATAAAAATTATATTTTTAAAATATTTCTTTTTTTTAGAAATAAATGCAAATAATTTATACATATTTTACAATAAAACTTCTTATCTTAGTTTAAATTTCAGGAAATCTTTTTTATTATGTACATATGTACGTTTTGCATATTTAAAAGTATATTATGTTAATATAAAATATTTAGTTAACACTTCAAATAAGTTTTTAATTTGTGGTCCAGCAACCATGTATGGGAAATGTTTGTTTCCCTTAAGATAAAAAAAAGTATGATATGAAATGACAAAATATACATTTTTATATTACTATTTGTATTAAATTTTACGTAGAAAAAAAAAAATTCAAATAAAATATTAAATCAAATTAAATTAATTTACATAATATTTTGCCCCCGAAAACTGTTGACATTGTAAAATGGCAGCAGTAATTGAATGCCCAAAAGCCTCAAATCAACTCCCTGCAAAAGAACACATTTATACACATACAATAATATAATAAGTGAGATTTGTATTTGTGAATATCTATTTCCCCAGCTGTTTTTAAGGCGTCAAATTATACCTTTCTAAACAGTATTTTGTCCAAAATTATAACAATTTGTTTCTGATCATTCAAACCTTTTTCTCTACTCCTATACCGTATAGTTATTAAACCCTCCGGAAGTAACCTACGAATATATTGTAAAGTATATTGCCTATTTGTAGCTGTTGTGAAGGAACAATAGACAACTCTTTGGAACTTGCAAATGTTCTAAATAACACTTTATTAAACTCTCTTTAGGACCTCCAGAACTGCTGGGATGATAGTTGTATGTAAATATTGACAAATAACACAACACATTTGTCAAAGGGAGTTTGTGTGTTTGTTCTTTTCCTGTTCCTTTTAAACTTTGCTAGATTTTCCTTAGAGACATTCCAGAGATATGATGACTTATAATTCTAAAAAATGTCAAAAATTTGAATATTTGTTGAGCTGGTAACTTATTTTCTTCTAACTTTCGGCTGCTCCTCTACTAAACTTTATTTCTTAAGACTTTTTAACACAATATGCATATAAACACACATACATATTAATGTATATTAGGGTGGCCTCGATTTTGAAGGAGGATTAGCCAGAAAGCTCACCAAATATTGAAATGAACAAAATTTAAATTTTTGGCAGGAATATCGGCAACTTCCATTTTGGCGCTCCCTAATTTACATATATTCTTATGTATATTAGAACGTCTTTACTTAAATCTATTGATGTCATCTATTTAATTGGTTCAAACGATTGTGTTAAAACTTTACCTCATGCTTAATATGAGTAAAGTGTTGTATCTGTCGATGTTTTCAAGTCCAAACTATCTTAATAAAATTATATTGTAGAAATTGCAAACAGAATGACAAACTTATGTGAGAGAATGACAAACCTATGTGTCAGTTCTTATTCCCTCGGGAGCATGCTATCCTGATGATCTTCCCCATCTTGATGTTATTGCAATCCGGAGGAAAAAAGATATTAGCAATCGCTCAAGTCTGCCAGGACTATAAACTGGTGGTGTCAAATGTATCCCCGGCATTTCCTCGGAATGATTTGACCTTTGGTCGAACCATGGAGCCTTATAATGTGGTACCACGGAAACCGGTAGCCTACGGGGATTGCCGATACAACAGTTACTCCACAGTTGAGTGAGTGTGGGACTAAGCGATGGAAATGAGTTGGTGTCAAGTATATATTATACGAGATGGATGTAGGGCTTTGCGGGCCTTACCTATCGCTATACCTAGAGTAAGTGTTTCGGATGTTTTTCTCAATGAATATGTGGGATAAATGAGAAATGTGCTGGGTTGAATGGTGATGAATGTAAGGTATCTTATATAAGTGATACCACTGAATTATTCTTCCTTGTCAGGGTATGTTCAGTATTTACTCTGTTTAACCAAATTTTGCCAACAGTATTCTCCTCTGTGAGTAAGAACATGTACTCGTCGTATTTGATGGATCCGCATGTCGGGTCTATCGACTACGCCTCTAGGTGCTGTTGCCGAATCAACGGATTGTAATGATTAGCATCTCGGAAGTTACGCAACGAGGCAGCAATGGTCAGAGGTTAGATAGATCGAGAGCTGAGCAAATTGCTTGTACATGCACCGGCAGAATTCATGTTCAAAAATTGCCATCGACGCGTTACATTCACGCGTGGGTGGTTATAGAAGTACAGTTCTAGTTCAGTTTGTTAGTTCAGTTCTAGTTCAGTTCTAGTCAGTTCTAGTTCAGTTCTAGTTCAGTTCTAGTTCAGTTCTAGTTCAGTTCTAGTTCAGTTCTAGTTCAGTCTTTCTAGTTCAGTTCTAGTTCAGTTCTAGTTCAGTTCTAGTTCAGTTCTAGTTCAGTTCTAGTTCAGTTCTAGTTCAGTTCTAGTTCAGTTCTAGTTCAGTTCTAGTTCAGTTCTAGTTCAGTTCTAGTTCAGTTCTAGTTCAGTTCTAGTTCAGTTCTAGTTCAGTTCTAGTTCAGTTCTAGTTCAGTTCTAGTTCAGTTCTAGTTCAGTTCTAGTTCAGTTCTAGTTCAGTTCTAGTTCAGTTCTAGTTCAGTTCTAGTTCAGTTCTAGTTCAGTTCTAGTTCAGTTCTAGTTCAGTTCTAGTTCAGTTCTAGTTCAGTTCTAGTTCAGTTCTAGTTCAGTTCTAGTTCAGTTCTAGTTCAGTTCTAGTTCAGTTCTAGTTCAGTTCTAGTTCAGTTCTAGTTCAGTTCTAGTTCAGTTCTAGTTCAGTTCTAGTTCAGTTCTAGTTCAGTTCTAGTTCAGTTCTACTTCAGTTCTAGTTCAGTTCTAGTTCAGTTCTAGTTCAATTCTAGTTCAGTTCTAGTTCAGTTCTAGTTCAGTTCTAGTTCAGTTCTAGTTCAGTTCTAGTTCAGTTCTAGTTCAGTTCTAGTTCAGTTCTAGTTCAGTTCTAGTTCAGTTCTAGTTCAGTTCTAGTTCAGTTCTAGTTCAGTTCTAGTTCAGTTCTAGTTCAGTTCTAGTTCAGTTCTAGTTCAGTTCTAGTTCAGTTCTAGTTCAGTTCTAGTTCAGTTCTAGTTCAGTTCTAGTTCAGTTTCTAGTTCAGTTCTAGTTCAGTTCTAGTTTCAGTTCTAGTCAGTTCTAGTTCAGTTCTAGTTCAGTTCTAGTTCAGTTCTAGTTCAGTTCTAGTTCAGTTCTAGTTCAGTTCTAGTTCAGTTCTAGTTCAGTTCTAGTTCAGTTCTAGTTCAGTTCTAGTTCAGTTCTAGTTCAGTTCTAGTTCAGTTCTAGTTCAGTTCTAGTTCAGTTCTAGTTCAGTTCTAGTTCAGTTCTAGTTCAGTTCTAGTTCAGTTCTAGTTCAGTTCAGTCAGTTCAGTTTCTAGTTCAGTTCTAGTTCAGTTCTAGTTCAGTTCTAGTTCAGTTCTAGTTCAGTTCTAGTTCTAGTTCAGTTCTAGTTCAGTTCTAGTCAGTTCTAGTTCAGTTCTAGTCAGTTCTAGTTCTAGTTCGTTAGTCAGTTCTAGCTTCAGTGCTCGTAAGTTCTAGTTCAGTTATAGTTCAGTTCTAGTTCGGTTCTAGTTCAGTTTCTAGTTCAGTCCGACTCTATATACACGGACAGACAGACATGGCCTAATCGACTCCGCTATCTTTAAACGTTTTGTTTTAAAATTTTCAAAGCTCAACCACCAAGCATATCTACATAATTATGATCTTCCCAATAACCACAAAAAGGGGTTTTAAACCTTACTCGGTTGGGGGTACAAATTTCGTGAATCTAATCTTGGAGGATCTTTGAAAAAATGTGCCTGTTTATTAAGCAAGGAAATTCAACGTAATTTAAATTAAACAAATTCACAACAACCACCTTCTGAAAATTGCCTGCGAGTGCGTCTTTTTTGATGCTTTGCATAACATTAATATCATACAAAACTTGTTAGCATTTACACCTGTTTTGCGTATATGAAAATTTGCCATTATTAAATTGTATCATTTTAATAATTCTGTTCTATTTCATTACTTAACTTCCATTAAGTGTTCTAATTTAAAGTGAATATTTTAAAAATTCAAGAAAAAAATTTTGGTTTCTTGTAGCAACCTGAAAGTGATTCGTTTTCATTAAGAATTTTGTCTGTCTTCTGTTAGTGAGTTTGTGTGACATTTTGTCTTGCTTTATGTCTGTTTTCTGTCAATCTTGTTTAAGTTTTTAGTAGTAGCAGTTATAATACTACTCCACTTATTTAAAATTTTATTTCTTTATTCTTTTTTTGTTTTGCTACAACATCCATTTTTGGGAGCAGAAGGGATGCAAAATGTCAATAGTGATGACAGGATGATGATATTAATAAAGATGTTGATGATAATAATGTTTATGTTAATAATCACAGCGTTGATTTTGATAATGATGATGACAGCAGATATGATGGGACATTTAAATAAAGTTATTAAAATTATATAGTAGACAAAAAAATATTCCACAATAAAAGTGACATATACATTTAAAGAGGTATTAGACTAGTATATAGACTAGCTTACAAACTAGCCTATTGACTAGTCTGTTCTCTGGCCTATAGTCGAGCCTATAGACTCAATATCCAGTATAATCGAATCTATGGACTAGCCTATTGACTACATTATTCACTAGTCTAAGGAATAGACTATTGACTATGGACTAGCCCATTAACTAATCTATGGACTAGACTATTGACTACTCTATTTACTAGCCTATTGTCTAGTTTATTGACTAGACTGTTGACTTTGCTAAGGACTAGACTATGGACTAGCCTATTGACTAGCCTATTGATTACCTATTGACTAGACTAAGGAGTAGACTATTGACTAGTCTATGGACTAGACCATTGACTAGTCTAAGGAGTAGACTATTAACTATTCTATGGACTAGCCTATTGTCTATTCTAATGACTAGACTATTGACTAGTCTATGGACCAGCCTGTTGACTAGTCTATGGACTATCCTATTGACTAGTCTATTGACTAGCCTATTGACTAGTCTAAGGACTAGACTAGACTATTGAATAGTCTAAGGACTAGACTATTGAATAGTCTAAGGACTAGACTATTGAATAGTCTAAGGACTAGACTGTTGAATAGTCTAAGGACTAGACTATTGACTAGTCTATGGGCTAGAACATTGACTAGTCTATGGACCAGCCAATTGACTAGTCTATGGACTAGCCCATTGACTAGTCTATGGACTAGCCCATTGACTAGTCTATGGACTAGCCCATTGACTAGTCTATGGACTAGCCCATTGACTAGTCTATGAACTAGACTGTTAACTAGTCTGTTGACTAGCATATGGACTAGACTCTTAACTGGTCTATAGACAAGGCTATTAACTAGTCTCTAGACTAGCCTATTGACTAGTCTAAGGACTAGCCTATTGACTACTCTAAGGAAAAGATCACTGACTAGTCTATTGACTATTCTATTGAATAGTCTATGGACTAGACTATTGACTAGTCAATGGACTAGACTATTGACTAGTCAATGGACTAGACTATAGACTAGTCTATGGACTAGCCTATTGACTAGTCTAAGGACTGCACTATTGACTAGTCTATGAACTAGCCCATTGACTAATCTATGGACTAGTCTATTGTCTAGTCTATGGACTAATATATTAACTAGTATATGGACTAGACTATTGACTGGTCTATGGACTGGCCTATTGACTAGTCAAAGGACTAGCCTATTGACTAGTCAATGGACTGGTCTATTGACTAGTCTATGGACTACCCTATTAACTAGTCTATGGACTAGCCTATTGTCTAGTCAATTGTCTAGTATCTATATTAGCCCATTGACGGACTAGACTACCCTACTGACTAGTGGGGTCTAGCTTATTGAGTTACCTATTGACTAGTCTATTGAGTAGCATATGGACTAGTCTATGGACTAGCATAGACTATTGACTAGTCTATGGGCTAGAACATTGACTACTCTATGGACCAGCCCATTGACTACTCTATGGACCAGCCCATTGACTAGTCTATGGACTAGCCCATTGACTAGTCTATAAATTAGACTGTTAACTAGTCTCTTGACTAGCATATGGACTAGACTATTAACTGGTATATAGACAAGACTTTTAACTAGGCTATGGACCAGTCTATCGACTAGTCTATTTTTAGTCGGTACAGATATAGACCCAGCAATAAGCACATCTATTTTGATGTTGTGTATAAATTTTTCTAGATGTTATTCGAAAAGATTAAACCCTTATTTGGTAGCTTCCCATTTTATCCCTTTTTTATCTAGAATTAGAAAAATTCTTTGAAAAATTCCTAACACTTCAATGGCATCTTATAACTTAAAATAAAACAAAAATATCCCCTTAACAACATTTAAATCTGCAACAAATCTATTTGAAGTGGTATAATTTTTTCCATTTAATGAAGGATTTCAATGTTTGTTTTTTTTTGTCGGCCTTAAGCAAATCTTTTGTTTTTGTGCAACAAATTAAATCTCGCTTTAACATTTTATGCCAGACATATTGTAACTGTTGGCAACACATGAGGATTCAAAATCATTAAAGTACAAATTATTTTTGTTTTCTTTCTCATAAAATACATGTTTACCCTTTTTTCTTTAAGCTTTTCCACAAATGCCACTTTTAATGTAAATCCACATGGAAAATTACCCGAGAAAAAAAAATATTAACAAGAATTTTTGTGTCTGGTATGTGAAAAGTTTGAAAAACCACACAACACGAGTCGTGGCACAAGTTGATTGATGAGCTGTCAATTTAGACAGACGGGTATGAGAAAAGTGTAGGAATTTTAGTCAATATCAATCAAAAAAATTTTTGTGAATTTTAATGTTTTTTCTTGTAGTTTAGTTTTTGTTTTTGCGAATGATGTACCAAGAGAAAAAAAACATCATTACTAAAAATGAAAGAAAGAAAATGCTTTCTAATCATTCACACAATTTTCGCACATACAAACATCTAAATATTTTTTTTCACAACGGAATTGGTGTGGTATTATAAGTTCGTTTAAGGCTTTGTGACATGTGAACATTTTACTTTCTTGACTTGTTAGCTGGTTATTAATGATAAAGAGGTTGGTTTTGGGCGACGTATACAACATCTGATACTCGGTCGCTATTAGGCCTGTTGTGCTCTCCTTTACATGGAAATGTTATTGGCTTAAACTTATATAGTCATCTAACAGTATTATCGTCCGATGTTCAGAAACTCAGTTTTTGTGTAGTTGTCACCGTTATTCTGTGTGTCACCATACAATTCTTGGACTTTTTCATTTAAAAGAGGACTCTCGAATTCCTTTTGCCACTTTGAGGTCCTATCCATCGAACTGTTTTACTTATATTCCTCTGGTTGACTACTTCAAGTTCCCTTCCTACTTCTCTGCAAAATTATTGGAGTATCTGATCCGTTTAGTAGTCCTATGTAATGCAGACATGAACTATGTTCATTGGTTTTATAAATAACATGCATTACATAGGACAATGTTGTGGATCATGTACTCCCATAATTAAGATAGCAAAATAATAGTTATGGAATTAGTCCGATGTAATACATTTGTGGATTATATGATACTCACTTATGACTTGGAACATGTTACGGATTTCAGCCTGGAAGTCAGTATTGTGATTAGGTAGAGGTAACATTTTTTCGGTTTCTGGGTTTGCAATGTAGTTTCCCAGACCTATTTTGTATAAGCGATCAGAATCATTTTTTCGAGCCGATTTAAAGTTGTTTTGTTCGTCTATTAGTTTATTTGTATGTTCCCAAAAATTCAACTGTAAGTGTGTTCCTCGCCACGGGGCATGTTTCCTGGATGGAAGACCCTCTTCTTGGTGTATTGCAATCCCTGGGTATAGGGGTTCTACTAGTACCTCTACTCTGCCGGGACTATAAACTAGTGATGTCAATCGGACTTTCCTTGGAATTATTTGAAATGAGGTCGAACTAGAGAATCATATAATCTGGTACTAAGGGTCCTTGTCCTGACTGGTCAGTTGGTTGAGGTTCCTTCGGGATCCACGTAGTAGCTGTGGTTGAAACCCAAATTTGGGGAAAGAGTAAGTTGCGGTTAAAAGACTGATGCACGGTGAAATCTATATTTCGGGATAAGTTCGGTGCTGTTGTCGAATAACAACAGATACCCCACAGAGGAGTGATTGTGCCCGTATACCTAGAGTGAGTCTGTCGTATGAGTGTGTCGGCTAAATGAGAGGTGTGCAAGGTTGAATGGTGATGGATGAAAGGTATTTTATGCATGTGATACCACTGAATTTTCCTTCCTTGTCCAGGTAGGTTCAGAGTAAATTTGTTCATACCAGATCTACCACAGTATGATCTCTGTGAATAAGAACAAAGTCTCGGCTTAATTGATCTACCATTCCATCCAGTTACAGATTAGATAGCTAAAGTACTTGAGCAAAGTGCACGTTTACTGCACTGGAAATTTCATAAGGGTAAATTGCCACCTGCATGTAAGAAACACAAAAGCTCACCCAGTGATTTAAAAAGACCACCGTGAAATAGGTCAATACGGCAGGTGTTCACGTCAAGCAATCAACTTCATTGTAAGTGTGTTCCGTAACTCCCTGGGAACTTTTGTAAACCTCCATAAATTCTAATAATACCTTTTTTTATCAGGGCTGTAAAAGTCTTTAGACTCCTGGTACATTCCTAGTAGTCTTTTGAATCGGACTCTGACCAGAGAACCATACAATCCGGTATTACGGGAGTCGGTTGGGCCAACAGGATTCGCCCTGCTATTGATTGAGGTATCTTCGGATTTCACATAGTATCTGTGGTTTAAAACCTAAATCGCTGAAGAGAATGTTGGTTCGGGATAATTTCGGTGCTGTTGCCAACAACAACAGGATCTCACAGACTAGTGACTCTGGGAAATGTTGAAAATAAGTTGATGGTGTAAGAGTGGGATACAGGGGATGTACAATTCTTGACACGTAGACCATTAAGAGTGAATGTATTACATGAGTTTTCTCTTGAATGTGTCGGATGAAAGAGTTGTGTGGTGATGTATTAATTTCCTTCTTTGTCACGGTATGTTTAGGGTCTGGTATATATACCAACCTTACAACATCGTGTAAGTAAGAAACGTGGAATTGGAACAAAGTTAAGAGAAAGAGAGAGAGAGAGAGAGTTCGGTCCATCAAGTATGTACATACGTCTCGAATTGCTGTTGCCAAATCAATATAGACCTTTCCATCAGTGTGTAATTGTGATTTGTTTCAAGGAATGCTTCAGATATGATGGGAAATGTAAGTACTTGTACATGGACCGGCAACAGCCATGTACAAATATTGTCATCTGAGAGTTCTTGATGTCTCAAGCTCTTTCTAATGTTAAACTTAATGAAAAGTACCACCGTACAAGATAGGGCTACACGTTAGGTACTCGTGCAAAGCACTACAGTAGGTGTATCCTAGTTCTAAAACAACTTTGGATCCGTCAGTCGATTCTTGTCCTCTTAGCCGAACTGGTCAACTATAAGTCTTGGATTTGATCTTGCGGGTCCAAATATATTCATTTCTTATACCGGATATCATTTAGTTGTACTCATTCGCCTACACTTTGTAACTGATTACCATTTGCAAATTTTCTTTACTATCGATTTTCTACACTTTCAATGATGAAATAAATACTTAATTTAGCAGTCTTCGATGCCAAAAAGAGTAACCAAGCGTAGTTAAGTGAAGCAATCATTTTTTCTGTATTTGAAGAATTTGTGATTTATGTAAATTAAATTATAAGACGTAAAATATTTCTAATAACAGCAGGGGTATAATTGATTTAATGAGCATTTACATGTACTTGTATTAATTTATTATAAACAACACTTAAGAAATTATCTTAATGTAGAAATATGGTTAGAATGGCAGGAGATGGGAAGGACACTGTAGTGTTTTGTTTAATGTAAAAATTCTTGTAGAAATAATCGATGTTTCATGTATTTATTATAGATTATGTCTAGACACTATAAGTTGTTGAAATATATTTTTCTATAAATGAGTGTTATCAATATTGGAATGATTTCTTTTAATGGTATGAAAATTTTTATTTTGTGTTTGCATTGAGAAAATTAATTTCTTTAAATTTTGTTTAAACATTGACAAAAATGTTTCTTAAGTTAGCTGAAATTGACATATTCCATATTCTTCTCTGTTAATTACATACATATAAGTATTGTTTGAGTCGATGTTAGTGAAGGTCATATAAATAATTATTTAATAACAACATTTATATTTATGAATGCACTAAAAAAGTTTATTGTTCAAAAGCTCAAGTACATGCATTTTAAAACTAAATGGGTCTATTAAAGTAGCTTTTAAAAATTGCATTTTTCCTTTCAAAATTACGCATTTTTACATGCATATGTATGTAAATACATGCATTTTTATTGTTTAATTCCAACAATTATGACTTTTTGTTGATTTAAGAAATAATTTTGCCAATTTGAATACAATTCCATAAGTTTTTCGTTTATTTTATAGAAAACTTTTTTTTTATTGTTATAAATTTTCTGCATGTAAAGTTAAGACGTAAACTAAGTCATTTCTGACTTCTGCTCGTTACACAATTTTTTACAGCAAAATTTTATTCGTATTATTATTATTATTTCATACATATTATTTTTGTTTAGTATTTTTATTGTATTTTTCACTCAATTGTTGTTAGCAAAGTTAAAATGATATGCATTCAAGTTTACAATACATATGTACATATGTATGCTAGTTAGTACGTTATACATATGCATGTTACATACATATATGTTTTCATATGAACTTTGCTGCAAATTCCATACGGGAAGGCATCGGTTTGAAAAGTACAATTCAAATTAAATAAATCCTGTATATTATGTAAAAACGTTCTTAATTTGCATACAACTTAATACTATGAATTTTTATCTGACACTCAATGGCCAATTTTGGACCGGTCTGCGGAAAATTAGAAAATGTCCTTCAAATATAATCCTAAAAGTTAGGTTAGGTTGATAGGAGGATGTGTAGAACATCAAATCCGAAGAAATACACCTAGGACACTATCAGGCCTGTTGGATCTAACTTCGACGAATGCTTGACAGTGGCAATGTAAGTGCTCCAGAGTTTCACTTTCCTCTCCACATGCTCTACATTCGTCTGAATCCGCACGGCCAATAGGATCTTTCTATCCACCATTAGGCCTGTTGGATCTAACTT
The DNA here is from genome assembly GCF_015586225.1 of Lucilia sericata. Classification (NCBI taxonomy): domain Eukaryota; kingdom Metazoa; phylum Arthropoda; class Insecta; order Diptera; family Calliphoridae; genus Lucilia; species Lucilia sericata. The sequence continues at coordinate 117,940 of NW_023994833.1, read as the reverse complement.
CGACGAATGCTTGACAGTGGCAATGTAAGTGCTCCAGAGTTTCACTTTCCTCTCCACATGCTCTACATTCGTCTGAATCCGCACGGCCAATAGGATCTTCCAAGGGGCCTTATAGGATTCTCTCACCCATATTTTTAATTGAGCTTTTGTTGCGTCGAATGGTTTTGCGTTCGTCAGGTTAACTACCTCTAGTTTCCTTTCCTTTAAAGCTATTACATTCACCCACTTGTTGCCGACTGCTTCCAAGTGGCCTGGTACCCATGTGATGTACACCTTAGCTCTGGGAGAGTATTCAGTTAAAGCTTTCTTACTATCCAATACAGTCTTAGATTTAATTTTATCACCTGATATCGCCCTAATTGCCTTCTGACTGTCGCTAAATATATTTAAAGACGTGGGCGCCATATTTATTCTAATCCAATTTATACATTCCGTTATTGCTCGGATTTCTGCCTGGAAGCTTGTGTTATGATTAGGTAAACGGTGGTATATTTCTGTTTCTGGGTCTACAATTTAGAACATCAGGCCCACTTTATCCCCCAATTCAGAGCCATCCGTTGTAACATCGGATTCCTACTGGTATTTGCTCTAGTTTTCCGCTTGACCAAGACATTCTATCTGAAATCAACGTTTCAAAGTTTCCGACATATTCTGTGTCTGATATGCGATCAGGCATGTCCGATGATTGTGTATAACCTTCCGATGTGTCCAGTATACATTGATGACGTGTCCTATAACCGCTTTTGGCCAGGTCGCCTAAAGTAAAGAGATGTTCGGCTGCAAGCGTCGCTCATATCTTAAATATGTATCAATGGGTAGAATATCTAGCAACGTTTCTAGAACTTTGGTTGAAGTAGTACACATGGCACCACAGCAGCATGTACGCTGAACTCCCTGTAGTAGTTTGATGTTATACTTTTTGTCCAAAGCAGTCCACCAGATTATTGAAGCATAAGCTAGAATTGGTCTAATTACACTTTTATAAAGCCAATGTGTCATAGTAGGATTAAAACCCCATTTCATGCCTATAGTTCTCCTACATATCGCCCAGTACCGATGTGCCTTGTTGATCCTATCCTCTATGTTTTCCGGTCGAGTACTTAACTTTGTCTGTCACCTTCTTATCCAGGAAGCAATCCTACAGGTCAAAGGTATTCTCGGACTTTCCTTGGAATGATTTGACATGGGATCAGGGGTCAGGGAGCCGTATTATCTGGTACCACGGGTACCGGTATCCCACAGAACAGAGTTTTGGACTGTGTCTTGTCCCGGTTATTGGAGAGGTCACATCGTGGTGCACGTGAAGCAAATTCGCAGGAAGAGAATGTTGTTTAAAATACACGGTAAAGTCTATAATTAGGTATAAGGTCGATGCTAATGCCGAGACAACCATAAATTTAGAATTGCACTAAGATGTTATGGTCCAATCGACCCTTTGTATTTACGATTTTCTCATTTATTATATTAATGTTTTGTTATCATATATCGGTATTAATATTAAGGTCACGCTGATTTTTGGAACTAGGACTATAATAGGTATTTGGGTCAATTTGGGAAATCTATAGTATAAAAGAAGTATTTTTAAATTTTTTCTTATTTACATAATTTTTTTTTCCTATTACTGACGCTTTGAGGACAACTTCTACAAAGCCGTTGTTTGCTTTGCTTTAATGGCTACCAGTGGATCTTCTAGCCAAACAATGGGCACTGCGGTCAGATTAGATATCATGCTGATCTTCTGTTAAAGAGTCTTTTCCGTTGCTTGCAAACTGTTTCCATATTTACACTGATGGATACAAGACAACGAAGTAGTTTTTCAAGTTTTTCAGTTTTGCTCAAGGTCATGTACTTTTTTATGGGCCTCCAAAGATTTGGAGCGTTGGGGATATTTTTGCAAAAAAGTTATAACTTTCTCAGGTTTATATCCTGCAAACCATTAGGAATTTTATAAATCAAAAAAAACTTAATTTTCATTTTTTGATTTCAAGTGGAAAGTTTTTCATTGTGAAATTGAACTGCTTTTACTAACGACACCGGTACGTATACGTGTTAATGATTTATTGGTATTGCAAATATCAAGTATACGCCTAATTTAGTGAAGTACTTAAGAGTTTTTTGAGATTTTGATCATGAAGATGAAGTTATTTTGTTCACAATTTTTGTTCTTTATGACAAGAGGTACAACTTTGCCCTAGAGAGTAAATCTTAATTCTGAACGGTGCATTACTTTGGGAAAAACTGAGAGACTTTCCTGTCTTTTGTTACGTTATGATGTTTTAGGTATTTTTTCATGTTTGCACTATGTTGTGGCCTTGTATGTATCCGCGGAAGATTGTCCATTTCCACAACCTTTAGTCATATTGTAATATATCCGGTCATATATGAATATGCGTGTATGTGTTAGAATCTTAACACCCGGACGATTGGAATGGCTGCCCTGTACTAAAGATTTTTCTTATTATTTGGAATTAGTTTTTTCGCCAGTTTTAACATATGTCTGTTCCATCCAATTTGTAGATCGCAGAAAAATCTTTTGAAGTAACTCTTCTCTAAATTACTCGGAGACAATAAAGTGACGATTGATTGTATTACAAGAAATACAAGTCAGATTACTCAAAACATAAAAAATCGAGTCAATCAAGTAGTTAAAAATACCCGGATACATAGACTCTTTGTAAAACTGTTGGGCATTTTTTGCAGCATCCTTCACTCAAGTGTGTATGCGTACGTAAGTACGTATGTGTGTGTGTGTTCGTATTTATGCACAATAAAAAACGGAATTCTCATAAACGTTTAATTCAAGCAAAACACTTGAAAATGTGTTGAGTATAAAAATACTCGTATGTATCTTAGTTTTTTATTATTTTTTCCCTTTTTTATTTGACTTTGTTTCGTTATTTTTGTTTTTTTTTTTTTTACTGTATCTTACTGAAAACAAGTAGAATACATTGTTTGCATACTCGTTAAATGTTGTATTCACAACTTTTTTCTTTCGGTTTTTTTTTTATCCTTCTAAGCAAAAAAGTTAAATTTTTGTTTTTATGACAACTCGTTTAACTCCCGGTAGTTCTTAAAAGAGTCACTATATACGATTTCTCAAATGTCGAAGTACGAAACGAATGAACTCCCTATGAAGTAGCGAGATTATCATATGGCACTTTAGTGTCCCTATATAACCTAGAGAGGACAATGAATCTAAGAAAGTGGTTACTTAATCCACCAGAAGTAATCTGATCCAGAGTCATTTTTTCTTTTATAATCGAAGTGAAATCTGGTCAAAATCTGCCAAGAGTTAGTTGACATCCACTTAGGACAGAAATTGGTTAAATATCTCTCCAAAAGCTAAATCTATTTCCAGAAGAAAAACTCACTAATAAGAGAAATCACCAGTTCGAGATAACCACTCTGAACTGCAAGGTTTTGCAAGATACAGATACATTTATTGTTATCTACATATGTGCAATGTCTAATTGTGTATGTGTGTGTATTTTCACACATATAACGATATCATTAAACACAGATACACTCATACTCATACAATTTTTTTACTCGTACTTCCAGTAATAAACAATATTTTATGATTAAGGTCTGTAGTATTAAAAAAAAAATCTTATGTTTTTTGTTCTCACTTTGGAATCAGGATCCCAAGGACATTCATATAGGTTTTATTTAAGTTTTTTTTTTTTTTTTTTGTTAGTATGCAATCATTTTAAATACGGATTTCTTTTGCATTTGTAATGAATTTATTTTTTTTGTTGGTCTCACATACCGGCAAAGTTGATCTTTTAAGCTTAACATTTTATGTTTTTTCAGTTTTTAATGAAGCTGTAATATTATACTGTTGTTGACATTCGTGGAAGTGAAATTATTTAAATATTTTCTAACGCTTTTAATGTCTGTATGATTTTGTCAGCGCATAAGTTAAAATGTTTATGTCGTCCGTGCTATATCTAGGGTATTCATATTTCATTTATAATCAGTACAAATATTTGGATTATAATTTTTTCCGAATACATACAAACATGGTATTCATATATACATATATATGAATTATCTAGAGACATTCATAATATAGTGAGTTCATTTTTGAGGACTAAATCGTAATTAAATTAGAGGACAGGACCAACTATACACACCAGTACTGGTGTCTATGAAGAAAAACCACTGGTTCAGTAGCTGGGGTGTTAGAATATCAAAGTGCTTTAAGTGCCTTGATGGCCTTATTTCAAGATGGTATTTTTCATCCACTGGATAGACTTAAAAACGGTCTACCTCGCGGCCCGAGTGACTTTGAGGAAGAACACTAAGGTGGCAATTTTTTACACATGGTTCTGCCGGTCCATATACAAGCACTTTGCTGGACTAATCGAGTTATCTAATCTATCGCAAAGTGATCACGTTGGGACATGAGATCAATCTCAATGTATACCACGTGCTTGGGTAAGATGTCAAAGTGCTTAACGATAACACCTGCCATGACGGCTTATTTCACGGTGGTCTTTTTTATCCACTTGGTATACTTAGGGCGGTCTACCGAGCACCCCTGAATCGGTCAATGAAGAACTTAGGTTAGTTAGTTAGTTAGTTAGTTAGTTAGTAGTAGTTAGTTAGTTAGTTAGTTAGTTAGTTAGTTAGTTAGTTAGTAGTAGTTAGTTAGTAGTAGTTAGTTAGTTAGTTAGTAGTTAGTTAGTAGTTAGTTAGTTAGTTAGTTAGTTAGTAGTAGTTAGTTAGTAGTAGTTAGTAGTTAGTTTAGTTAGTTAGTTAGTTAGTTAGTTAGTTAGTAGTTAGTTAGTTAGTTAGTTAGTTAGTTAGTTAGTAGTTAGTTAGTTAGTTAGTTAGTTAGTTAGTTAGTTAGTTAGTAGTTAGTTAGTTAGTTAGTTAGTTAGTTAGTAGTAGTTAGTTAGTTAGTTAGTTAGTTAGTTAGTAGTTAGTTAGTTAGTTAGTTAGTTAGTTAGTTAGTTAGTTAGTTAGTTAGTAGTTAGTTAGTTAGTTAGTAGTTAGTTAGTTAGTTAGTTAGTTAGTTAGTTAGTTAGTTAGTTAGTTAGTTAGTTAGTTAGTTAGTTAGTTAGTTAGTTAGTTAGTTAGTTAGTAGTTAGTTAGTTAGTTAGTTAGTTAGTTAGTTAGTTAGTTAGTTAGTTAGTTAGTTAGTTAGTTAGTTAGTTAGTTAGTTAGTTAGTTAGTTAGTTAGTTAGTTAGTTAGTTAGTTAGTTAGTTTAGTAGTTAGTTAGTTAGTTAGTTAGTTAGTTAGTTAGTTAGTTAGTTAGTTAGTTAGTTAGTTAGTTAGTTAGTTAGTTAGTTAGTTAGTTAGTTAGTTAGTTAGTTAGTTAGTTAGTTAGTTAGTTAGTTAGTTAGTTAGTTAGTTAGTAGTTAGTAGTTAGTTAGTTAGTTAGTTAGTTAGTTAGTTAGTTAGTTAGTTAGTAGTTAGTTAGTTAGTTAGTTAGTTAGTTAGTTAGTTAGTAGTTAGTTAGTTAGTTAGTTAGTTAGTTAGTAGTTAGTTAGTTAGTTAGTTAGTTAGTTAGTTAGTTAGTTAGTTAGTAGTTAGTTAGTTAGTTAGTAGTTAGTTAGTTAGTGTAGTTAGTTAGTTAGTTAGTTAGTTAGTTAGTTAGTTAGTTAGTTAGTTAGTTAGTTAGTTAGTTAGTTAGTTAGTTAGTTAGTTAGTTAGTTAGTTAGTTAGTTAGTAGTTAGTTAGTTAGTTAGTTAGTTAGTTAGTTAGTTAGTTAGTTAGTTAGTTAGTTAGTTAGTTAGTAGTTAGTTAGTTAGTTAGTTAGTTAGTAGTAGTTAGTTAGTTAGTTAGTTAGTTAGTTAGTTAGTTAGTTAGTTAGTAGTTAGTTAGTTAGTTAGTTAGTTAGTTAGTTAGTTAGTTAGTTAGTAGTTAGTTAGTTAGTTAGTTAGTTAGTTAGTAGTAGTTAGTTAGTTAGTTAGTTTAGTTAGTTAGTTAGTAGTTAGTTAGTTAGTTAGTTAGTTAGTTAGTTAGTTAGTTAGTTAGTTAGTTAGTTAGTTAGTTAGTTAGTTAGTTAGTTAGTTAGTTAGTTAGTTAGTTAGTTAGTTAGTTAGTTAATTCCCTGTTCGTGAGTAGTTATTTGTAAGCGGGCGTGATTATTCCTCCAATGTTATCATCGGGTTCACATGATGACTTTAAATACTACCGAATAATTCTCCTAAGTTTTCAATGCTAGTTTTTGCTGCGTAGTTATTTATTTTGTCCCCGACTCCATTGACCTTTCTTAACACATTTTCAAGATTGTAAGAATCGTTGAGGCATATGTATTAATAACATTCAACTTGATTTAAATTTGTACATAATGTACATCAGCAATATTGAACAAAGTATTTCTTTGAGATAAAACAGAACAACAAAATCTTTGTTATTTGATGTTAAACCACTTTATCAACATGACTTAAATGATTGTTCTATTTACAAATCTTCTTTTCCTTGTAAATCAATCATTTCCTTTAACAAATTCATTTAAATGCTATAATTTGAGATGTTCAAGCATTTCAAATGTTACTAACGTTGAATCTTTAATTCTTTTATTTCGTAACAAACTTTTGACATTTAGCAAATAAAGGAATAAAAAATCGTACAGAAAAATATATAAAAATTTGACTGTCAACTTGATGCTCGTAAAATGTTTTCTCATGCAATATTTAAAGTGTGTTTTTATTAAACGACAACGGAGCTGATGATGTATCATCATCATTGAAGTTGGTTCTATTGTATTTCCCGTTTTTTTTTTTTTTTTTTTTTTTTGTTAGAATCAATGGCTTCTTATGTAATATGGGTGTTTGGTTGCGTGTTTGATGGTCTGGGTATATTGTTGGAATCCATGCCGTCACACAGGTAAATGAAGACCATGTTTTTTACAATCAAACCGGATGTATTGCCATTATTGTAGTTTATTGCCGTTTACGAGTTTTTTTTCCACGGTACTTGTATAATTTTTATTGTTATTTCGATGTTGTAGAATTCTTTATTTGTGTATGTGTGTTTTTTTTTATTTGATAGCCGGATATGAAATTTTTTTTATTAAACTTTGTAAGAAATACTTACATTTATATATTCAGCAAAATTTTTACGACTAGGAGTGAGGAGTTGTTAGTTAAATAAACGATTTTGTTTTTATGAAGGATGTATTTAGCGGTGTATGCATGTTAGGGTAGTTTCATCTCTTGCAATTTTATTACGGCAAAATTTTAGAAAATTTCTATCCCTTAAGGTAAGGTCGTGTGTGAGCGGAAAGACGAATGTATATTTTTAGAGTCTTATGCAGATATTTTGTTGTATTACAAATAGCTACGATCGTTTTCAGAAAATAACTTATTAATTAATTTATTTTCGGAATAATGCAGTATTTGGGGAGGTCATTTGTTTGACGCCTTGTTCATTAATAACATCATTAAAATCATTTATATTTTTACCTCGCTATGGTTATAATTAAAAATCTTGTGTGAGCTTTGGATCTCTAATTTTTCGAAATTTATTTGAAAGGTCTTCCTCTGTACCATTATTCCACTATATCACTTCTAAAGAAATATTTGTATGATGATTTATTAAATATGTATTGTAGTGTGAAGAGATATTGCTCCTTAACAAAAAAAAAATTAATGACTCAAAAAATCTACGACTTGAAAATTACTTCAACTCACATAATGTTCTAAAAAAGCAAATATCTTTTTTTTCTACACTTTTCATTTCCATAAAGATGAGACAGAAATGATTTTATTTCATCATTCGAAAAGAAATCCATCATATAAAAATATAATTGTAAAATAAAATAAATGTTGATATAAAGTACAATACATAAAAAACAACAATATTTTCCACATAAATATAATGTGAAGGGAAAAATAATTGTATTATGATATGGAAAGAAAATTTAAATAATAACATTCAAAGAGGACCTAAAACCTAAAGGTTATCTCGTTATACGCCACAACAAGTTAGCACAAGTATGAATCTTTCTAACAGGCTCTAGTGCCCCTCAGACCCGATAGCGTTCTAGGTTAAAAAAAGCATATATAGTGCTCTATGAATGTTATTGTTCGATGCTCATAAGCTCAGTTTCCTGGATGTAGTATCTAAGAATTTACCAATCAGTGTTCCTGTGATCTTATTTCGAAGTAAGTCTGGCAATAGCAAAGAAAGTGATCCAAAGTTTTACCATACTCTCCTCATGCTCTTTTTCATCTGAATCCGTTTGGTCGAGTTGTATAATTGTGCCCGTAATCCAGTGTGTTCGCTCAGAATTCGTAACATCATACTAACCACAGACTTTCTTATGCGGATGATTCTTCTAGTTTTTCTCTCATAGGGCTCACACCATTGGATCTCTGAGGTTCTACCCTCCGTAGCATTCTCTCCCCAAAGTGTTTAATTCAGCCCCCTTGTAATCGAATGGTTAACATCATCGAGTTCAAGTATATATTAGTCTTATCTAGCTCCCTAGTACCCATATAATGCAAAGCTTACTCCTGTAAGGTTCTCGGTTAAGGTTCTCCAACTGTCTAATAGACTGTTGGTAAAACCTATGTAGGCGCCAGACTTTTGGGGTAAATGGTTACACAAAGTAATTCATTACATGGTCAAACATAATTACTGTAATGTGTAATTGAACAATAAACAATTACAATTCCTCGTAATTGTAATTGAAGTTTTTCCATTTACAATTATGTGTAATGTGTAATTGACCAATCAATCAACTTACATGTAATTGTAATTGAGGATTTGCCAATTATAATTACTATCACAATTAAATGTAATTAAAAGGTAAGAAAATAACAGTTACATGCCACAAATACAAGTAATTGTAATTGGAAAAACATTAGTTACAATTACAAGTAATTGTAATTCGTAAAGTTTAAATAACAATTACAAATAATTGTAATAGGCAAAGCTTCAATTACAATTACTACAATTGCAATGAAATCATTTAATCATTACTTCCCTAGCCTGGTACACATTCCGTTATTGCTCGAACTTTTGTCTTCAGCTAGAAGAAAATGGTGATATTTTTCGTTATCTAGGTTTACGTTGTACAATTCCCAGTCCTGTTTTGTTTGCTTACCCATGATATTATATTTGGAATCATTTTCTCAAAGTTCCCGACATATTCCCTCTCTGGTATGAGATAGGAGTTTTAGCTTTCCAATGTGTTCAGTTTACGATATAAGTACATATCCAGTTATTTTTGTCTTTCCTTTGAAAATACAGATTTGAATCTTTGTCGGGTTAACATTTGTCTCTTCCAATTGAGCCTTTTAAGACAGTTTTCAGAACCTCCTCGGACCTTTTACACAGAAAATTTTATTATGTTCCTCTTAAAAGAATTACAACGTTATCTACATAGTGGATTCTCTTTTTCTCTGAAGAGGTTAAGAAAAGTGTGATTTACCCCTTCGGTGTATCTGAGCTTGACTCAATATTATGTTCCAGAGCATCTTCCTAAACTTCCTTCTCAGTGTCCCAGTGTCGTTTTTGATGGTTGCCTATGTTGTCGCTCACCTGCACCTTAGTCTCTACTTCCTTCTTGTTAAGATTAGGTATGATGGTGTTTAACGATGCAGCCGCTGTGTATGAACTGTGTCCGAATACTCAAAAATATAATATATTTCTGAATTAATTTCCCAAAATCCCTTAGAATCCTCCCCAGCAAAAACTTGGTATTGGCTTTCAATTGTAACCACTTACCTATTAACATACTTTTCAGTGACTTCTTCATATCGTCCTGATTACATAGAAGTAGTCCAACAATGTCTTATTAATAATGTGTTATAGGAATACTTTCTAGTACAATAGTCATTTACTTGCCTTCAATGACATCACCATTTTAAAATAATGACTTAAAGTGCTGTAAGTCAATTTTAACCCCTTAATTGGTAATGAAGGTGTTGCTGGGTATTAGTAAGGTTTGTAAAGAAAATAACTGAATCATTCTTGTTCCCTTTTTTATCTTTTTCAGAAGTATAATCATTTCACTTCCATGAAACGCTGCGTTCTTTGTTGTTTAGAAGTGTTATGTTCAATAATTCAATGTTTTGTAAACGCAATTAAAATAAAAGTAAAATAAACATTGAATCCATACTTTTATAGACGACAAAACTTTACTACGGTTTCTGTTTTTTTTTTTTAAATCATATAAAAAATGTTATATTTACATAAATCACTGAATAATGTTTTTGTTTATATAGAAACTAAATTGAAAGTTTTTCAAAAGTTTCATCTACAAAAGCTTCTTGTGTCCTGATAAACAAACAATGCAGTTTGTCCTGAGGCGTTACTAACAAAAGGCGGAAGACGTTCATGTCTATTGTTTTAATAACAAAACACTTACATTACTCATATACAAAAAAAAGACATTACTCATATACAAAAAAAAAGACAATAACATAAAGTTATGGAGTTTAGGTAGTTAAAAAAGTTTTTTTTTGGCAAAAAAACCTCGACGGCTATTAAATAAAAAAATAAACTTTTTCAAAATATTTCTAATGTTTACACACAGAAATCATTACTTTTTTTGTATACTTTGGCAAAGTGAAAAGTTTTAGTGGCGCAGGAAAAAACAATGAGTTAGAAGTTAAAGTGGGTCAAAAACGTCCTTATCATACTCTACATCGTTCTTATGTAGAATATTGTTTTACACATTTAAAGGATTTAAGTAGAATTTTATTTCGTTATCAATTCTTTAAGCAATTTTTATACCCACTATCAGATATAATGAGGATATATTGATTTTATCATTCAGATCGTATACCTCAAAAGATTATCAGATTATATACATTCTAGGTCCTTATTAGATTTTAAAACGACCAAGGTATATCCGTCCATCTGTCTGTAGATATTAATAAGGTTTGTTTCGTGAAGAAAATGGGCAATATCGGCCCGCGGCCAAGGAACACAGATAATATATTGTGCAACAGTAAGTTTAAGGGACCTAAAACATACCCTCTCGAAAGTTCAAATGTGTGGTCTAGCTTCTATCATGAACCGACCCTAACATAATTTGAATTTTGCCGTTCGATTATAGTAAAAGGAGGAATAACGCAAGGACGGACAGACTGCTTGGCTTGGAGTACCCATCACTAAAATGATTTCGAATCAATGTTTCTTATTCTCTATATTATAGTGTTTTATTCTATAAAAAGAAACATCTTCTCTTCCATCATAAAATTCAATAACAATTGTTATTAAAAATTTCACTCATATTTAAGTAAACATTTAAGTTTGTTCAACGAAAACAATTAAAAACTTTGCAACAATATGAACGAAAGATGGCAGGTCTTCAGCTGTACCTCTAATTACATCAGCAATAGAGATTTTAAGTAGAGGAAGAAATGTGTTTTGTTCTAAATCATGTTAATAAGTCAAACAATATAGAAAGTGAAAAAGGAAAAAGCGGAAGCTGTAAAACAACCCTTTAATTGTAGCTGACAAATAAGGCTTTAAAGCAGTATAAGTGGAAATTTAATGTTTTCATAACCCTGCAATTCCTAAACTCTACGAACTTTCTCTAGTGGTTTTTAAATGAGTTTTAAACAACGTAGAGCTTTATTTCCATTTCCTAGAGTCATAACTATCAGCCCTTAAAACTTACGGGTAATTAAAAACGTTTGACAATACGTGTGTGTTTTACAATACATATATGTATGTATGTCAGGGATGGAAAATTGAAATTTTATAATAGTAGACTAGACTAGAATAGACTAGAAAATAGACTATACTATAGAGAGCGTTTGAGAATTCGTGTGTGTTTTACAATACATATATGTATGTCACGGATGGAAAATTGAAATTTTAAAATAGTAGACTAGACTAGAATAGACTAGAAAATAGACTATACTATAGACAAAGCTATAGACTAGATTATAGACTAGACTATAGACTAGACTATAGACTAGACTATAGACTAGACTATAGACTAGACTATAGACTAGACTATAGACTAGACTATAGACTAGACTATAGACTAGACTATAGACTAGACTATAGACTAGACTATAGACTAGACTATAGACTAGACTATAGACTAGACTATAGACTAGACTATAGACTAGACTATAGACTAGACTATAGACTAGACTATAGACTAGACTATAGACTAGACTATAGACTAGACTATAGACTAGACTATAGACTAGACTATAGACTAGACTATAGACTAGACTATAGACTAGACTATAGACTAGACTATAGACTAGACTATAGACTAGACTATAGACTAGACTATAGACTAGACTATAGACTAGACTATAGACTAGACTATAGACTAGACTATAGACAAGACTATAGGCTAGACTATAGACTAGACTATAGACTAGACTATAGACTAGACTATAGACTAGACTATAGACTAGACTATAGACTAGACTATAGACTAGACTATAGACTAGACTATAGACAAGACTAGACTATAGACTAGACTATAGACTAGACTAGACTATAGACTAGACTAGACTATAGACTAGACTATAGACTAGACTATAGACTAGACTATAGACTAGACTATAGACTAGACTATAGACTAGACTAGACTATAGACTAGACTATAGACTAGACTATAGACTAGACTATAGACTAGACTATAGACTAGACTATAGACTAGACTAGACTATAGACTAGACTATAGACTAGACTAGACTATAGACTAGACTAGACTATAGACTAGACTAGACTATAGACTAGACTATAGACTAGACTATAGACTAGACTATAGACTAGACTATAGACTAGACTATAGACTAGACTATAGACTAGACTATAGACTAGACTATAGACTAGACTATAGACTAGACTATACACTAGACTATGACTAGACTATATACTAGACTATAGACTAGACTATAGACTAGACTATAGACTAGACTATATACTAGACTATAGATAGACTATAGACTAGACTATAGACTAGACTATAGACTAGACTATAGACTAGACCATAGACTAGACTATAGACTAACTATAGACTAGACTATAGACTAGACTATAGACTAGACTATAGACTAGACTATAGACTAGACTATAGACTAAATAGACTAGACTATAGACTAGACTATAGACTAGACTATAGACTAGACTATAGACTAGACTATAGACTAGACTAGACTATAGACTAGACTATAGACTAGACTAGACTAGACTATAGACTAGACTATAGACTAGACTAGACTATAGACTAGACTATAGAATAGACTAAGACTAGACTATAGACTAGACTATAGACTAGACTATAGACTAGACTATAGACTAGACTATAGACTAGACTATAGACTAGACTATAGACTAGACTATAGACTAGACTATAGACTAGACTATAGACTAGACTATAGAATAGTCTATAGACTAGACTATAGACTAGACTATAGACTAGACTATAGACTAGACTATAGACTAGACTATAGACTAGACTATAGACTAGACTATAGACTAGACTATAGAGTAGACTATAGACTAGACTATAGACTAGACTATAGACTAGACTATAGACTAGACTATAGACTAGACTATAGAATAGACTATAGACTAGACTATAGACTAGACTATAGAATAGACTATAGACTAGACTATAGACTAGACTATAGACTAGACTATAGACTAGACTATAGACTAGACTATAGACTAGACTATAGACTAGACTATAGACTAGACTATATACTAGACTATAGACTAGACTATAGACTAGACTATAGACTAGACTATAGACTAGACTATATACTAGACTATAGACTAGACTATAGACTAGACTATAGACTAGACTATAGACTAGACTATAGACTAGACTATAGACTAGACTATAGACTAGACTATAGACTAGACTATAGACTAGACTATAGACTAGACTATAGACTAGACTATAGACTAGACTAGACTATAGACTAGACTATAGACTAGACTATAGACTAGACTATAGACTAGACTATAGACTAGACTATAGACGAACGAAAATGACGTACCACGGTATTTTTTGATAACAAAAAGTACCAAAGTACTAAATTATCCACGGCTGATGTACTTTGTGTGATGTGGTGTATGTGTGTGATGTTGGTGTAATTTACTTCAATGTGTGTTTATGTTTTCGTTTCCTCCTTTTCCCCCTACTTCAGCCTTCAATACATTCCATTTAATTCTTTCTTATTTAAGGACCCAGCAATAAAAGTATGAACGAAAATTACTAGATTTGTTTTTATTTGTAAGAATTGCTTTCTCTTTTAATGCGTTTTCTTTGTTCGGTTTATTGTTGTTTTTGTTTTCTTTTATATTTATTTACTTTAATTTTTAATTGTGCCCTTTTATCGCATACATAATTTATTTATGTAGTTAAAAATACTTACATGTGAAAATAAAAGTATTTTTAGTTTAACAAATTGTATTAAGTTCAATTAATGATTTTTAAGATTTGTTCAGCCTAAGGTACCGGCCTGGCTTAAGTAGATTTTATATATTAGCTTTGTTCCAGAACTTTTCTGGCTAAAGAGAATTAATGAATTTTCTCTTCGTACTTATAAAAAGTACGGGAACAGAAAAAACTAAATTTCTCTTTCAATAAATTTGTATTGAAGTTTATTCATAAAAATTTCTATTGAAATTAAAATAAAATTGAAAAAACTACAATCACACATACTTATTTATGAAAATAAATCAAAAATATCAAACATTTTTTATTTTCAATGTATTTTTTAAACAAATAATTTATTTGACAATTTTTTTTCTATTTGCCAGGAAAAAATTTTCTGGCTAAAGCCTGCAAGTTCTGGCAAAGAGAAAATAATTTTAATTGCTCAAATTTGTTCTCTTTTACAATTTCTGGTAAAAACCTGCAAACTTGACAAGCTAAGGAACAAAGCTATTGTAGTTCAATTTAACCCTTCTAATGCCGTTATGATTATTTTGACTAGAAAATTATCTCACCATTTTTTGTGTTTTATTCATACACATATTTATGTTGCCACAAGGGTTAATTATCAGAGTTGACACAAATACGATTCAATATTCTTAAAAGGTATAAAAGACACCTTCACCACCTTAAGTTTTAGTGGAGAGTTTGGAACAACGTACTAGATGAAAACAACAGCCTTTAGTGTGTTTCTTTAGCAATTAAAACTTTTCACATTTTACACCTTTTTTCCGAATATTTTCTTTAACAGCTTTTCTTCTGTTTTATTTCAGTTTTTTTTTTGGTTTTGGTATTTTATGTAGTTCTTCTTCGTCTTGAGCTCACACAACAAAAATAGAAGAAAATAAAAGAAAATTAAATAAACAACAAATTTCTCAAAGACTTTAAAGCATTGGCAGATGAAAACAACATTCGAAAAATAAATAAATGAAAGTAAGAACAAATGTTTGAAGCTTTGTAAATGTAAGAATGAAAGTGATTGTTAAAGTAATGGGGGTGGATTACTTTGTCTAACATTTGTTGTTAACTGTAACCCACTAAACTTTTTTTGGCGAATAGCGTTATAATAATTTTTTGAACTACCAATTATGCCTCTTGTAACAAGTCTGGAGTCTATCGTATAAAATTACCTATATTTACTGTAGATTTCAGGCATCTTTGATTAAAATTTCCGGTTTCAGGAAAATGTTGATGGGATGATCTATAGCAACGTTGCATGGACACACTGACAGAAGAACAAACATAGCTAAACGGACTTAATAAATGTTTCTGATACCTATGACTATGAGACTAAACTCCCCGACAACGACAGTCTAATTGGCAAAAACAAATGTTACTGGGATTTTAAAATCATTCAGTGTGTATTTACTTTATGTAAAAGTCTCAATGGGCGTTGAATGTTTCACAAAAAAAAAAAAACATCAAATTGACTTTCTGCGTTAAAATTTGTTTGCGGCGTTTGTATGTAAAGCAATCTTGAATTAAATCCAGGGTTTTAAATTAAAGCAATTTGTTATGCTGTTACGTTGAAAGAAGGTAATTGTTTTCAAAAATTGATTGTTTCCAACATAAAGACTTTAGAATCATAAAGGTTTTTGAATACGTTGAAAGGGGGGCGCGAAAAGGCGAGGAAGAAGACGGACAGGGGAGAAGGGCGACAGGGGGGAGGGGGAGGAGGAAGAAGACAGGCAGGGGGAGGGGGGGGAGGAGGGACAGCGGGGGAAGAGAAAGACGAAGCAGGGGGCGGGGGAGCAGAGGGAACGACGAACGAAACGAACGAACGAACGAACGAACGAACGAACGAACGAACGAACGAACGAACGAACGAACGAACGAACGAACAACGAAACGAACGAACGACGAACGAACGAACGAACGAACGAACGACGACGAACGAACGAACGAACGAACGAACGAACGAACGAACGAACGAAAACGAACGAACGAACGAACGAACGAAACGAACGAACTAACGAACGAACGAACGAACTAACGAACGAACGAACGAACGAACGAACGAACGAACGAACGAACGAACGAAACGAACGAACGAACGAACGAACGAACGAACTGAACGAAACGAACGAACGAACGAACCGAACGAACGACCGAACGAACGAACGAACGAACGAACGACGAACGAACGAACGACGAACGAACGAATCGAACGAACGAACGAAACGAACGAAACGAACGAACGAACGAACGAACGAACGAACGAACGAACGAACGAAGAACGAACGCACGAACGAACGAACGAACGAACGAACGAACGAACGAACGAACGAACGAACGAAACGAACGAAGAACGAACGAACGAAACGAACGTAACGAAACGAACGAACGAACGAACGAACCCAACGAACGAAGAACGAACGAACGAAACGAACGTACGAATCGAACGAACGAACGAACGACGAACGAACGAACGAACGAACGAACGAAAGAACGAACGAACGAACGAACGAACGAACGAACGAACGAACGAACGAAACGAAGAACGAACGAACGACGAACGACGAACGAACGAACGAACGAACGAACGAACGAACGAACGAACAAGACGAACGAACGAACGAAGAACGAACGAACGAACGAACGAAACGAACGAACGAACGAACGAACGAACGAACGAACGAACGAACGAACTAACGAAAGAACGAACGAACGAACGAACGAACGAACGAACGAACGAACGAACTAACGAACGAACGAACGAACGAACGAACGAACGAACGAACGAACTAACGAACTAACGAACTAACTAACATAACTAACGAACTAAAACTAACTACGAACTAACTAACTAACTAACGAACTAACTAAAACTAACTAACTACTAACTAACTAACTAACTAACTAACTAACTAACTAACTAACTAACTAACTAACTAGAGATATTTTAAAATTTGGAAGAGAGATTTCTGTTCTTATTAAACTTATTTATATCACATTTAAACGCTGTGTTCTTAGTTCAGCGTTCAAGTTTTTTTATTTCGGGGAATTTTTTATGGGGTAGGGTCAATTATGGTCCGTTATTCCTAACATTTTGTTCCTATATTTTGGTTCATATTTTTCTTCGCTGTGATAAATTTTCAATTTCAATTTTTGTCCGAGCCTCATAAAAATTGTCAGAGATATTTTTGTTTTTATAAACTTTCATTTTCTGAAGGGGGTCTTGTTTATGTCTAATTATATCGCTTTACTCGAAGTTTTCATCTAAAATGAGCATTAGAGTCATTTTCTGATGGGGACCTTATATAGGAAGTAGGGTCAATTATGGACAGATCGACATAGAATATATTAGAGCGATTTTGGTTCGTATATGTTTATGTCGAAATTCATAGCTTGTACTCATATTTTTACCCTAGTAATGGGCAGTTTTACATACCCAGAATATATACATATACTTTTGTGGGTCTATGACCATTATTTCGTTGTGTTGTAAACGGAATGACAAAATCAATTTGCCTCTTTATTGGTGATAGGTATAAAATAATCTATAAGTTTTAAGCTTTTTTAGTTTTATACATGACAAAAGGTAGATTAACTTATTTATCAATTCTATTGCTTTGCATTTAATCCTAGATAATACCTCAAAATGATTTAAATAATTAATATTTTCTTTGTTGGAAGCCTTAAATTGAAAATTAATTAATTGTTAAATTCGTTTTCACAATTTTTACTATGTTTTTATAGAAACGAAAATAGATTTATAAATTTATATTAATTTATAATTATTCACAGTCGTAATAAATTTACAAAGAAACTCAAGTACTTAATTTTTTATTAAACAGGAATTATAAAAAAAAACAAAAATCATTAAACATGAATAATTTTTGTGTTTTCTAAATTAAGTATGTTAAGTATTAGAAACATCATTCTTCAATTTCTGTTCAAAATTAATAGATTCACTTGTTTAATAAACCTTGGAAACTAATTAAAATAAATAATTGAAAATGTGAGTTAGTGTGTAATTGCAAATGACAACAGCACGCGATAATTGGCAAATTTTGTGTTAAACACAAAGTAATTGAGGAAGTAAGTGGCGATTTATGTACGAACATTAAGTAGACAAAATGTAAGAGAAGTGTTAATGAAAGTGAGTGAAAGGGAGTGAAGCGGATTTCAGTTATTTATGTTACAGTGTTTTATTAGAAGTAATAGTAATAATATCCCAGCAAAATATGATTACAGCAGTTTTGCTTGCGGTTGTAATTCCTTCATTTTTATACCCTTTACCTTCCTGAGAAGGATAAATATGAACACAAATTTGTCATTCTGTTTGTAAGTTCTACAATTAAATTTTATGAAATAGTAAAATTACTAACATTTATTTGCGTTTTTTTATTAAAGACACTCTTGAGGCAAATGAGCAATATGACCTTAAATACTGTTTATAGAAAGTATGCAGATTAAAATGTCCTCATTTTAAATTTGTTATAGTTATCCGTACAAATTATTATTTTATACATACAAATATAAACATTTGCATTGCATACATAAACCAGTATTCTATCTACATACAAATATTATTACCAAAATTTTGACCTTGTTGTTTATTAAAAATACAAATGTCAAGGACACAGATATTCATTTATGACTGTATTAGTGGGCATACATGTGCATTAGCAGTGTCCTCATGCCGATGAAATAAATAAACTAAATTAAATGTAGTAGTTTATTACTTAAATTAGATTTATTTTAGTTTAAACAAATTCATAAATATTTAACATTTCAAAATTTCATAATTCACCCGGGAGAGATTTCAGTTATTGATTCGCTATTTACTTTGGATAATATTAATGTAAACAAGTTAGAGTGCTATATTCGGTTATGCCGAATCTTAAATACCCTCCACCAGCAAGCTACTTTTAATTGAAACCCATTTAACTATCTAATTTTTAGATAACTTGGCAAAATTTTTGTTTCCTAACATTTATGCATATGTCAAACTAATTTTAATTAGGTCGAGAAAAATGTATATTAATAGGACAGTTTGAAAACATTTTAATATAATGATTTATCTGTACACAGAACATACTCACTTTGAATTTTATCCGGATATAATCATTTAATTACGAATTAAGTGGTATTAAGTGATTTTCAGAAGTATACCTTATATGGGAGCTTAGACAACCTATGGACCGATCCGGAAGAAAAAAATCCGTAGAATGATTTATATATACAAAATACACATTTATGTCGAATTTTATCCCGATAACTTTGATTATTAATGTGCATTTGAGTAGTTTTCGGAAATGGACCTTATATGGGAATTGTGACCAATTATCAACCGATAAGGAAAATATTTCGTATAATGATTTATATGCCAAAAAAAATTCAAGTAGAATTTTACTACAATAGATTTATTAATTAATGAAATATGTGCGTTTAGGTGATTTTCGGAAGTGACTTTATATGTATAGGAGCTATGACCTTGCACAAAACATATTTGTGTCGAATTCTATCAAGATATCTTTATCTGATAATGAAATATGTGCGTTTAAGTGATTTTTTGAAGGAGCTATTACCATATATGGAACAATCCGGAAAAAATTTGGTAGAATGATTTATATGCTCACAAAACATATTCAAGTCGAATTTTATCCTTATAGCTTTATTATTCAAAGAAATATGTGCGTTTAAGAGATTTTCGTAAGTGGACCTTCTATGGGAGCCTATCCGGAAAAAAATTTCGTAGAGTGATTCATATAAAGACTAACATATTTGTGTCGAATTTTATCAAGATAACTTTATTTGACAATGAAATATGTGCGTTTAAGTGATTTTCGGAAGTGGGACTTATATGGGAGCTATGACCAATAATGAACCGATCCGGGGAAAAAGTGGTAGAATGATTTATGTGTACACAAAATATATTCAAGTCGAATTTTATCCTTATAGTTTTAGAATTCAATGAAATATATGCGTTTAAGTGATTTTCGGAAGTGGACCTTATACGGGAGCTATGACCAATTATGGGCCTATCCGGAAAAAATTTAGTAGAATAATTCATATTTATACGAAATATATTTATGTCGAATTTTATTACGATAGCTTTATTTGACAATGAAATATGTGTTTATAAGTGATTTTCGGAAGTGGCCCTTATATGGGAGCTATGACCAATAATGGACCGATCCATAAAAAAATTTGTAGAATGATTTTTATGTATACAAAACATATTTGTGTCGAGTTTTTATCCCGATAGCTTTATAATTCAATGAAATATATGCGTTTAAGTGATTTTCGGAAGGGGACTTTATATGGGAGCTATGACCAATTATGGACCTATCCGGAAAAAATTTCGTTAGAGTGATTTATATTAGACTAAACATATTTTTGTCGAATTTCATCAAGATAGCTTTATATGACAATGAAATATGAGCTTTTTAATGATTTTCGGAAGTGGGCCTTATATGGGAGCTATGACCAATAATGGACCGATCCGTAAAAAATTTGGTGGAATGATTTGTATGTACATAAAACATATTTAACTCGAATTTTATCACAATAGCTTTATCCATCAATGAAATATGTGCATTTAGGTGATTTCGGAAGTGGACCTTGTATGGGAGCTATAGCCAATTGTGGACCGACTGAGATCTACGTTGACAGTGTGATTTCTGTTCATATTGTATTTGCATGTACAAAATTTTGTGTTGATACCGATGTATTTGAGGGAGTTATTAACGATAAACTAATTTCCGAGAATATATACCTTTGTATGGGGACTATAGGAAATATTGGATCGATTCTAAAGATTTTGAACATAATTGATCACTTCCATGAAAAAATAATGTGTGACAAAATTCATCGAAATATCTTTGGTAGTTTCTGAGAAAACTTCAAAAGAATTAGGAAAAAAACTTAATTTTTTTTTTTGAGGTAGTCTGAAATTTTTACTCATAACTTTTTACGTTGTGAACCGATTTTGCTGATTTCAATACCAAACTGCTTAGGATAATAATAAATATTTTGGGTAAATTTGGTTGATTTCCTTTCCTTAGTTTAAACGTGAGCGTGTTTTACACAGACAGACAGACAGATAGACAGACAGACAGACAGACGGACAGACGGACAGACGGACATAGCTAAATCGACTCAGAATTTCATAAGGACCCAGAATATATATACTTTGTTGGGCCTTAGATGAATATTTCTTGGTGTTACACACGGAACGACAAACTTATATATACCCTCTATCACCACTGATGGTGGTGGAGGGTATAATAAATATTGTCTGTCATTCTGTCTGTCTGTCTGTCATTCTGTCTGTCCGTCTGTCCGTCTGTCTGTCTGTCTGTCTTCTTTTACGAGTATAAAGGGGAAAAACGGGTAAAACAGGTTTTCTGAATTATCTTACACAATATTAGTGATACAAGAAAAATTTTAAATGCACCTGTATCTACTCTTAAATAAGCAGATGGGTTTCTGGTAATACATCTCCCAAAATTAGGAGACACCTGTTTCGTACTTTTTTGAAATTTAGTCCTTTTTGGTTGTAAAAGGGAGAAAAACTGTATTTATGGTACTTTTTTTTAGCACATTAAGAAAACTTTTTCGGTTTATTGAATTATTCCTATTAAATTACGAAATAACTCTGTAATATTTATTGTAATAAAATTTTTGCTATTTCACTGGGGAAAACGTACCAAAAGGGTAAAAACGGGAAATTTAATTTTATACAAACTCATTGAGCCAATTTTTAAAAAATTTGAAAAAGTAGTTTATTTACTCACACAAAATAAGCTATTGTTATATAATTTTGGAATTCGAGTACTAAGTGCTATATAGGACCAAATTCGAGTAAATTATTTGGTACTTTTTGAAAGCACAATTTTTCTGGAACAAATGAATGCAGATTTGAATCATTTGAGTTTTATCTGTGATATATAGATTTAAATACGGAACATTTTGTAAACTTAATTCTCGAAAAAGTATATATCTAAGCGAAAAGGGGAAAAATTGTATTCTTTATTAAAAATTTAATCCAGTTTTGGTACTTTTTCTTTCTTCAAATGATACCCTTTGTATGTTCTTTAATATGAATTCAAAACACATGTTTATTAAAGATATACGGTCCTCATTGAATAATATTCTTTAAGAAAGAATTTTTTAGTACTTTTTATCTCATAAATGGTACTTTTTTAACATACTTTTTTTAACATACATGGTCTTGACTGAATAACATTCTGTAAGTGGGAACTGTTTGGTACTTTTCTATTCTTCAAATTGTACCTTTTAGATTCTTTTTTAAAGGAGAATTATTGAGAGAGATTTTTGTACCTTTCCGTTTTTCCGATGGTACTTTTTGATATTTTTACGATATTGAACATAGATATTGAAAATAAAATTTAAAATGTAAGGACCTTAGTGAATAAAGTAAACAAAATTTTGTATGTATTTAATTTAAGTTAGGGTGGCGAAGCACCCTACTTAACTTATGCCCTAGTCAGGCATAAATGATTATAATGAAATTAGCAATATGTATAAATCTCATTCTCGATATGCTTTCATCCAAACATTATATATATATATATTTAATTATTTTTGAAAATTTTGTGAAGTACTTTTTCAAAAGTCAAGCAGTTAAAAAAATTATAACTATATGTATGTGTTAATATAGGGGTTGGTAGCTCACCAATATAATGCTGTTCGGTAATTTTAACAAATCGTCGGAAAAGTTTTCTTGGCTTAGAATATCTGATACATTCGGTACAAGATGTTTATCAAGCAAACGTTTGAATTTTTTTTTTCAAATTAAATGGAACGACGATACTAATATGAAATAAAAGGTATGAGGAACATAATACGATTTAGCCTCATTTAACAATTCTCATACGTAAAGTCTCTAGAGTGTTGTGAACATGAACAATATGTATTATTACATCATACTCCATACGTTTAGATACATTAACATTAAAAATCCCCCAAGGTATTTGTATTATTTTAAAGTATGGATATATACCTTATCCAAATACATACACTCATACTTTGTAATTCCTGCAGTTCGATGTCATTCTAACGAAGTAATGTTTTGCATCTCAAATATATTTGGGACAGTAGAAAGACGATTGACTTCCGTCTAGATTACTTTGGGTCACAAAAGTGGCATAAGGTTCGCTTTGTTTTTCAAGTGGTAGTTTTATGTCTAATGTCCCAAAAATAAAAATATAAATTGGTATAACTAGAGAAGAAATATAGCAAGTAATACATTGACTCCCAGTAAAACTGCAGGGTTGTTTGGTTTTGTGTGCAAATATTAGTTACATTTGATCCTCTAGAATATATTGTGTATGTGTTTTTGAACTTATTTGTATTTGAATTTGGGTATCTGTGTAAATGAGAGAAGAAATTTTTATGTATAAATTGATAATGGTAATATACGTATTCGATTACTGAACTGTTATTACTATTAAATATATTAAGTACGCATTTTCAATTCAATTGTAAAGGTAACAAATACTAAATTTCTTCAAGTAGATATTATATTTTTGAAAGAATACATGTAATTATTAGGGTGGTTAAAAAGAAAATATATGTATTGATTGCTGTAAATTACGTATGTAAAATTGTTATCTGTATAGGTATTTCGTACAGCAGGAGGGATAAACCAAATTGTTTTTTCAGGGTTGATCTTCAATGAGTTTTTTGATTTCGTATTATTTGAACCATCTTAATTCACATATATTTGGTTCTTATCTTCTAATTTATTGTAAAGTAAATTGTAAATATCATATGTATCTGTAGTTAGTATTAAGTATTGGAAAATCGTTGAGGAAAAAACAAATAACTCAGAGTGTTATATTAGGCCACATCGAATACTCTGTATGCACCTACCATCCAAATATGTTTCATAAATTTAAAGTGAATTTCGGACTTAGTCTAATATGGAAGGAATTTGCTGCAACAATTTATCCCTTTATTACATTAAGGCTGAGTTGAGCATCATATCTTGATATATCTCGATATTGGCTAAGATGCGAGTTAGCATGATAGAGGGGGTTATCCTCAGAATTTAGTAAAATCTTAACTATTCTTCGTGCCTTATCAACCAGCTTCATCAAATCTGTCGTTGTTCGGATAATCGAATGGCAGGCAAATATATAGGTATAATCTGCCTCTCTCTTACTTCAGCTGCCTTTCATCCGATGTTGACATCCCTGTTGAACACAGAAAAAATTATCGGTAGTTTATTTTCAATTAACATGTTTTCCTCTTTCTTTAACTTTTATTTAAACAATTTTTTAATTGTCATAGTTATCTCATTGTTTTGGTCCTAAGTATACAAATTTGATTAAACTTTTAATTGAATCAATTAATTTTTTAATTGGATGAAGAAGTTTTTCCAGCCTACTTTTTATTTTGGTTTTTTGTTTTGATATTTTATTTAAATAATTTCATTATTTATAACGGAAAATAATTCTCAAATAGTCAATAATATTTTAGGCATAAGAAATTGAAGTTTCATAAATATTTTAAAATTTAAAAATCACTTTATTTGTTCAAATGTGACAATAAAGTGATATTTTTGAGAGTGCTTAACGCATTGTTAAAGGTAAAGGAATCCTTTAATGTTGTAAGCATTCAATTAATGCTTTGATTGTTTCAATCATCGACTTTATTGATTTTTAATACATTTTTAACCAAACTGTTCAATTTATTTGATTAACAAACTAATTAAAATGTAAGTTTTATTTTATTAAATATTTAATTTATCCAAATAATGAATTAACTAATTTTAAATTTTGAATTTAATTACTGATGTTAATTGTTTTGATTATTCCTTTAATTGGAAAAAATATTTTTTTACAAATTTCATAATTGATATCATCATTTTGTTGATAGGTGCAAAACTTGCTTGATAGAATCAATTTGATAATTAAAACACATTTTCAGTTTTTTCTGTGAAAGAAGAAAATAAAAGTCGTTTTTCTTCAGTTCTTTGATTATAGTTATATGTATCTTAACTTTGCTATTTCCAGCCAGCAGAGCGTTCGTTGCTGTCTTTCTCCGATGAAGGTTTATTTAGACGACTTCAATCATGGCCTCGAATAAACTGTCTTCCTTCGAACACAGTGATCACTTCCTAGCTCGTAAGATTTGACTTTTCTATGTAACCTGATGTACTCTTGTCAATTTGGTTCCTCCCGGGGACATGCTACCTTGGTGAAATCTCCATCTTAGTGATATTGCAATATACTGGGGAAAAGAGGTGCTACCAATACCTCTAGTCTGTCGGGACTATAAACTGGTGATGATCAAATGTATCCTCGGCCTTTCTAGCGGTAGTGGTCAGACCTAATTCAATAACTATATCATCATGCAATCTGGTACAACGGATAGCCGGTTGCCCGCAGCACTTTTCCTGGTCAGTTGGTTGAGGTTAAGGTAGTGGCTGTGGTTTAAACTCAAATTTGCGGGGAGAGAATGTTGGTTTAAGGATTGATATATCCAAATGCCATATATGTCTGGATTCTGGATTCTCTCCGGTGCTGTTGGCATGTTAACAGATGTCACTGGGTGATATGACAGAGCAACTTATGCTGGATTTCTGAACCCGTTGAATATCTCTTACCCTTCACGTAGTAGGGCGCCAGTATAGGATGGGGAATTCTCAGGTTAACACTTGGTAGTTGCCTGTCATTCCGTAGTTCGTTCTTTATGATCTGAGAATGGAACTGATGTAATTGGTGAACGATCGGGAAAGTCTCCTTTGCCCTACAGGAAACTAGTACTAATTTAGTAGACCTTTTACTTTAGGGAAGTTCTCGGTGCTGTTGCTATCTCAACCGGATGCATATTGCTTCATGCTACTCGACTTATGGTTGAGTTCCGTTCCCTCAACTTGTCGGGACAATTATTGGTTTCGTATTGACTTTGGAAATTCCTACATCCTTTGTCACATTATCTGACATACAGTGGGATCCTGATATATAGGCTGGGTATTTCGGACTACCAAATACGTCTCTAGCTGCTGTTGCCAAATCAACAGGGCCATCTCAGTAGTGTGGTTGCGAGGGCTTAAAGAGGTTAAGGAATGCACTCGAATGGGTCATTACCTTACGATATAGATTGATTTCACCTGATGTTGGGGTAGTCTCCCCTTCTATTGACTTTAGACCAGTGATTGCTTTTTCCTTGTCGGGTTTTGCATTGGGATTGATCCCATGCTGCCTGTCATTTCGCAATGGGGCTACTATGGCAAGAGATTAGATAGCTCGAGTACTTCAGCAAAGTGCTTGTACGTGGACCGGCACAGCAATGTACAAAAATTGCGCGTGGTTGACCGTCTCAAGTCTACCCAGTGGATGAAAAAGACCACCTTGAAATAAGGCCGTGGAGGTAGGTGTTCACGTTAAGCACTTAGACATCTTAGACAATCTGTTTACCTTTAAAAAGAGATGCTACCAGTACCTCTAGTATCCCCGGTCTTTCCTTGTAATGATTAGATTTGAGGTCGAACCAGATTACACATCTTATCAGGTAACATAGGAACTGGTAGTTGGCATGGCAGAGTTTCAGATTTTGTGATGTCCTTCGTGATGCCTGTGGTGGCTTTGATGTAAACCTAATGCTGGTTAAAAGAAGATCGATATACGATGAAATTATAGTATTTTTCGGGAAACTTCGGATATATTTGTTAGAAATTAGATAGTTCATGTTCTCGAGCTAAGTGCTTGTACAGGGACGGTCGTAACCCTGTACAAACATTTCTACTTGTATGTTCCTTGCAAGGCACACAAAGGGGCGATGATGAATCGTTTCAAGCTCATCCTATAGCTGAAAAGGAACCACCGTGAAATAGGCCGTTTAGCAGGTGTTCACATAAAACACTCGACTTCTGTCAGATCGGGTGGTGACAGCTCTTAGATACCATCGAATTATTTAGGAAACTGGTGATGATGATTCTTTCATCTTTCTTACGATATGACTAACACAAGTCTCCTATAGTGGGTAATTATGCCATGAATGTATTATCTTCCCAAATTTAGTTTCCTGTCGATGTGTTACAAATGGCAAGGAAAATCAATATATCCCCATTGTTTTTGATAGTGGGTGTAGAAAGACAATAAAGACGACATGTGTTGAAATTTAATGAATTTAATAAATATCTTATTTAGGACAAGTACTTATACTAGAGAAAGAATAGAGCATTTTTTGGAATTTATTTTAAGTGTTTCTGGAAATTGAGAATAATAAGAGTTTGCTCATAAAAAAATTATATTCTTTTTTTTTTTGCGAAAAAAACAATTTTGGAAAAGAAATGTGTGGGAAAATTGTAGGTTCACGTGTAACTTAAAAAATCTGTAGTAGATTTAATATTAGTCTACAAAATAGGTATGTAAAGAAATAAAAAGCAACAAGTAGAAGGATTTTGTATAAAGTTTCTAAATATTTCCTTCAAAAAAATTTTAAAAAAAAGTTAACTACGCTACTGCCTAGAAAATCTCATTTATTATTGCCAAATATTTTTGCAAAGTTTGTAACTTGTTTAATTGATTTTCATATTTTGTTATACTAATACCTCTTCTGTTCATGTTCAGTTTTTCTTTTGAAGTCTTCCTAATAAATTGGCATAATTAAAGATTTGATAAGGAACACAAAAAATATACAACAAAATATAAAACATTTGTATGTAATTGTTTTCTCTCCCATAAGCCTGTAAAAACAAACAATTATAATACATTTTTCAAATCTATAGAGATAGAAATACATCTTACTGATTTACGTGGAAATTTGCCAACAAGGCTGGCAAGGCTTTAGCTAAATGGGAATGTATTTATCATTATGTGGTCTAAACAAATTGCCAAAAATTATAATAAATATAAGATAATGATAAATTCAACAAATGTTGCATTATTTATCTACTACTTGAGTACAATAATATACATAAATAAATGTTTTTCAAATTTAAGATTTGCCATGATAACTCTCAACAGATATTAAAACACAAGTGTTTTAAAAGTAACAAACCAAATATTAGAGAACATCCAGGAGTATATACTTCAAACTTATAGCATGTCCTTATAATATAATTTAAAATACAATTTAGTTTACTTTTTGGCCTATAATTTGTTGAATTATTTATTAAGCTACAAAATATTTCATCTGATTCTTGAATTAATAACAATTTCTTAAATATATGCATATTTAATTATATATGACAACTAAATATTCAAATACAACTAAAATGCTTAAGGATAACTTTTGCATAATTAAATTAATATTATACATTCATTTATCAATTTTATAAATAAATTATTTTTGTTTTATTCTATTTTCAGTTGCAAGTCTGTTTAAAATTCATTAGGAAACTGGTAAGTTTTATCACATTTATGTCTATGTATACATTTATCCTTTAATAAGTAAAAATTCATATTGTTTATTTAGCACGTATGAGTTATATTTAATTCAAATCAATAGTAATCATACGTATGTATCTTAGGCGTGGTCGAAAAATGACTTGTTTTCTCAAATAAATTATTAATAGTAAACAAGTACGAATATATAATTAAGTTTTAATAAGTTTGTTAAGCCACTTTTTAATCACTGTCAAGAAAAATAAAGAATAAAGATTTTCTCATTTTCGATTTTAAAATCCTTTTAGTAATTTCTTTTAAATTATGTAATAGTAAAACTGCTTTTAGTTTTATTTATACCAAATGAACACCTCCATACCAAGGAAGAACTTTAGACTTAAGTAGGATAGTGGTTCTTGTCAGGTAGACCGGAAGTCATGGTGCAACTCCAACATATAGCACTGGTAAAAGTAGCAAATAACAGGGTCGATATAGGTCTAGGTATATTTCTTTGGATTTTATGTATGTATATGAAGAGGTCCTCAAGTTGGTCATATTCTTGTGTGGTAGACCGAAGTTCGTGGGATCGATTCCCACGTAACTAACTAACTAACTAACTAACTAACTAACTAACTAACTAACTAACTAACTAACTAACTAACTAACTAAACGAAGAACGAACGAACGAACGAACAACGAACGAACGAACGAACGAACGAACGAACAACGAACACGAACGAACGAACGAACGAACGAACGAAGAACGAAACGAACGAACGAACGAACGAACGAACGAACGAACGAACAACGAACGAACGAACGAACGAACGAAACGAACGAACAACAAGAACGAAACGAAACAAACGAACGAACGAACGAACGAACGAAACAGAACGAACGAACGAAACGAACGAACGAACGACGAACGAACGAACGAACGAAGCGAACGAACGAACAACGAACGAACGAACGAACGAACGAACGAACGAACGAACGAAAACGAACGAAACGAACGAACGAAAGAACGAACGAACGAACGAAACGAACGAACGAAAGAACGAACGAACGAAAACGAACGAACGAACGAAAACGAACGAACGAACGAACGAACGAACAACGAACGAACGAACGAACGAACGAACGAACGAACGAACGAACGAAGAACGAAACGAACGAACGAACGAACGAAAACGAACGAAGAACGAACGAACAACGAACGAACGAACGAACGAACGAACGAACGAAAACGACCGAACGAACGAACGAACGAAACGAACGACCGAAGGAACGAACGAACGAACGAACGAACGAAGAACGAAACGAACGAACGAACGAACGAAAACGAACGAACGAACGAACGAACGAACGAACGAACGAACGAACGAACGAACGAACGAACGAACAACGAACGAACGAAGAACGAACGAACGAACGAACGAACGAACGAACGAACGAACGAACAACGAACGAACGAACGAACGAACGAACGAAACGAAAACGAAAACTAACGAACTAACGAACGAAGAAGAACGAACGAACAAACGAACTAACTAACGAACAAAACTAACGAACGAACGAACTAACGAACGAACGAAGAACTAACGAACGAACTAACGAACTAACTAACGAACTAACTAACTAACGAACAACAAAGAACGAATAACTAACGAACAACTAACTAACTAACTAACGAACTAACTAACTAACTAACTACTAACTAACTAACTAACTAACTAACTAACTAACTAACTAACTAACTAACTAAAAACTAACTAACTAACTAACACTAACTAACTAACTAACTAACTAACTAACTAACTAACTAACTAACTAACTAACTAACTAACTATAACTAACTAACTAACTAACTAACTAACTAACTACTAACTAACTAACTAACTAACTAACTGACTAACTACTAACTAACTAACTAACTAACTAACTAACTAACTAACTATCTAACCATTCACGTGAGAGCTCTACCAATGTATGACAACGTCCTGAAGTTGTCGTACATTGGCTGTCGAACAGGCGGTTGATGACCATCCAATCTGACCAGA
This sequence comes from Lucilia sericata, assembly GCF_015586225.1. Lineage (NCBI taxonomy): Eukaryota > Metazoa > Arthropoda > Insecta > Diptera > Calliphoridae > Lucilia > Lucilia sericata. The sequence goes on along the minus strand of NW_023994833.1, from coordinate 87,184 downwards.
CCTATACAGTTCCAGCTAGATAAGAGTTTATCAGCATGAAAGCGGAACACCTACCTGCAGGACAGTGCCCTTTCAACAAGACAAGAACCAGTTCTTGCCTGGCCCAGAACAGCTCCGTTAAGAGTGGGATATCAATCAAACAAATTATTTTTTAACTTAAAAATAAAGTTTGTTCACTATTTGTCATTTAATTTTCCTCTATTTTCAAAATGAAGGTTTTTTGGTATATTTTTAATCGAAGAAAGTTTTTCGAAACAATGAAATAGCTATCAGAACTTCTTTGGACAATTTTTGTTACGCCCAATAGGTGAAAAGTTATACTCATTTGCCCATATGTATATAAGATTCTTCATAGCCGAATATAATACTCTTATTTTTTTGTAATTTTCTCTCAAACACTTGCAAAATGTCAACGTTTTCAAATTGAATTTATCTTTTTATTTACCATTAATTGTTTTCTTTAGTTTAATAAACATTTTCATTTACAACCATTCATTCTTGTAAAATGGCCGCAAGAGGAAAAATTTATCTTTGTTGAAAATAAATTTTCATTTTACCTTTTTAGTGGCATTAAATAAGTCTTCATTAAATCAACATTAATTTGATTAAAATAACAAAACCAACTGTCATCATTGTCAAAGAAACTTAAACATAATTAAAATTATCGAAAATGTCTATAAGAAACTTTTTGGCCAAGGACAAAAGCAAAATTATTCCATCTATTCGGTATTCAGGACAACTGGCATGAAATAATTTGCAAACTGTTTAATTTAAATGACATTTAAATATAATGCTTAAGTAAGAAAGACTTAACTATAATTTGCATAATATTTTCTCTTTAATTTGTATTTAATTTTATTTCTTTATTGTTATTGTTGTGCTTTTAGGAAGAATGCTGCAGATTACAGATTTCTTTATATTTGTAGGGATATTTTAGTTGGTAATATTTTGAATAGGAAATAATATAATTAATTTATTACTAATCACTTTCAATTACATATTTATGACTTGGAATTGATGTAGAAGAAGTTTAGTTTTTAATTGTAATTTGTTTATATAGGTTTCAAAATAATGTACTAATTTATCATAATTTTAGCAAAATTTAATTTTGTTGTTTTGCTTTTGACTCTAACAAACATACATATGTAACCGATTCTCCAAACACCCACCACCCACTGTTTTAGGTTTCAATTTCACTCACAGCCCTAAGTAAGTGACATGACTTTATAGGGTTAAGTCAAGTGTATGTTTTGCCAAAGGCTTTATAGGTGTTTTCATTTTAGCAATAAGCTGAAAATCATACCATGAATAAGATACTTAGAAATAGTATTATTTTCTTATACGTTCTCTATTATTCAAACGTACATACATACATACATACATACATACATACATACATACATACATACATACATACATACATACATACATACATACTACATACATACATACATACATACATACATACATACATACATACATACATACATACATACATACATACATACATACATACATACATACATACATACATACATACATACATACATACATACATACATACATACATACATACATACATACATACATAACATACATACATACATACATACATACATACATACATACATACATACATACATACATACATACATACATACATACATACATACATACATACATACATACATACATACGAATTTTTTTTATTTTCCCAACACTTCAGATGTTTTCTGCAAATCGGATTATAGGTGACATTTTTGTCCTGTAGCCGTTCTCGTAGAAAACAATACACTTAAGATGATCAACGCAGAAAAAAATAAGAATCTAAGTAAAATAGTAGTAAATAATCTGACAACAAATAACGCACAAAAGCAAATAAAAAAGAAGAAAATTTAAAAACTTTATAGGCAAATAACAATTAAACAAAGCACTAATACCTAAAGGTCATGGAAAATGTATCTAGATAGAGTTTACAACTTCAAACTACAAATTTGTAATGTAATTATGGTTGGCAAAGTCATTTTGAAGGGCTCTGTACGAATTAAACTTTTTCTAATATATTATGTAATAGGATTAGAAATAGAAGGGAAAATACTACAAGAAATGTATAGAAAAACTAAACAGCAATAATATTTATAACAAACTGAGAAAATTTAAGAAGAATAACCATTTAAATATGAACTATGCCTCCTGGTAGGTTAGTACTTAGTATTCTTGTCTATCAGATAGGAGGTGGTTGGTTCGATTCCAGAGGCATTCGTAAAGGAGCGATGTAGGTCTAGGTGTATTTCTTCGGATTTTATGTAACATACATATTCTCCTTTTAAACTAACTAAATAGCAAGTAAGACTAAGCTGAAACTGACGAGACGCTTAATGCGGCGGAGCTTAACCAAGAATGTCGCCACAAATATGAAAATGTATGCCTATATAGGTCTAGACGCAATGACCGAAATACAAACTATGGTGGGAATATATTGACTATAGAACCAACAAAGCATATCGTTGTTTGACACTATGTAGAAGACCCATAGGCTCGAAATGTTGTTTTAGTTCTTACGCTGCTTTAATTTGTGGTTCTTATCTTTAGACATTGGACCCAAATAAGAAATCGTTTTCAAATGGCAGACCCTTGCGGGAATCTGTTGTTACCAGATAAAACGGGATTTCGGAATAAAAATCTCGACAACGGAAATATACTACTGTTTTCCTAACCTTAATACTTGAATTCCGGCGAAAGCCCATGCTATTACGGAATGTATAAAATGGATATAAGTTACTGAATTCTCGAGAATAGTCGTTAATGAAAGGAAACCGACGATGTAAAACTGATGATTGCAAAACCAACGCAATGAGAGTTGAGTTAAAAAAGTGGTCGAGACAATATGACGAAGTGTTGTACATGAACACCTGCCTTGAAGGCCTAATTTAACGGTGGTCTTTTTCCCTCATAGGATGAGTTTTTTGACGACTCACCACCACCCCTTTGTGAATTTTACATGGCAATTTTTGTACATGGTTTTTTCGTCCATGTACTTACTAGCACTTTGTTAAAATACTCGAGCTATCTAATGTTAATTGCTTAAGTTCCGAGAAGCCAAAATATCACTTCCGTTTACTACCACACAGATGGGATGACCTCTGTTGATTTGTAAGTAGCACAAGTCACGTAATAGGTAGACCAAAATACGAATCCCGGGATTCCAATAACACTATGATGGGGTTTTATCAAAGTAACATGCCCCAGGGGAGTGATTGAGACACGAATGTCGAATGCTTAACGTGAACACCTGCCTTGAAGGCCTTTTCTCAAGGTGGTCTTTTTGATCCACTGGGTGGACTAACGACGGTCTACCACTCGCCGCTGAAGCCTTCTATGAAAAACTCAGATGCCAATTTTTGTACATGTCTGAGCTGGTCCATGTACAAGCACTTTGCTGAAGAACTCGAGCTATCTAATCTCTTGCCATAGTCAATAGGATCAATCCCAATGCAAACCCCGACAAGGAAAAAGCAATCACTGGTCTAAAGTCAATAGAAGGTGCGACAAACCCCAACATCAGGTGAAATCTACCATAAGTCGCGCAGCATGAAGCAGTATGAATCCTGTTGAGATGGCAACAGCACCGAGAACTTCCCTGAAGTAAAAGTTCTACAAAATCAGTACTAGTCTCCTGTCGGACAGAGGAGTCTTTCCCGCTCGTTCACCAATTACATCAGTTCCAATCTCATACCATGAAGAACGATCTACGGCATGACAGGCAACTACCAAGTGTCAACTTGAAAATTACCCAACATATATTGGCGCACTACTTCGCGAAGAGTAAGAGATACTCAACGGGTTCAGGAATCCAGCATAAGTTACCCTGTCACATCACCCAGTGACATCTGTTGAGATGGCAACAGCACCGAAGAGAGAATCCAGACATATTTTGGCATTTGGATATACAGTCCTTAAACCAACATTCTTTCCCCGCGATTTTGGGCATAAACCACAGCCACTTCGTGGATTCCGAAGGAACCTCACCTAAGTGACCAGCCAGGACAAGTCCTGTCGTGGTGCGAGATTATATGGTACTCTGGTTAAACCCCATGTCAAATCATTCCAAGGAAAGGCCGAGGATACATTTGATCATCACCAGTTCGTTTGCCCGGGATATTGCAATAACAACAAGGTGAACATGCCCTCGGCCACTTGGAATAATGGAACGGTGGGAAAGCTCAGCATGTTCATGTAGACTGATCCCGTCTTGAGCAGGAGAGAAGCCCCTCGGAATGAATTAGTCCGAGGTTAGTATGATGGTACGTTTTCTTAGTGGAAACAACTATACAAAATTAGATGAACGGAAACAAATGAAACGTTGAAATCCTTTCTCAGTCATTGCCAGGCAAATTTGAAATAAAATAGAATTATCTTGGAAGCGATCTTATTTCGTATTTGGGAACATTGACTGGAAAATTGTAAAGAACTATGTCCAGGAAATAAATCTCAATAAAGTACTTATGTCACTAATTAGAAGTAAGTCATTATAAGAGTACTCAAAATAATGCAGACGGAAAGTAGTAGTCATTGAAAAGTAAGTGGTTATGTAAGTACAAACCATTGCTTGCATTTTAGTGTTTGATGCAAAAAATGTCATTTTTAAAAATGGACAAAACTGTATAAAAGAAATCGAAATATATAAGGACACCACTACTTGATAAAAGGCCAAAAAAATGACACAGTTTTACCCAAAGTCATGATGCACTTTTTTATATGCGCCTAAAGAATTGGAGCGTCAGAGTAATTTTTGCAAAAAAGTGATCATTTTCTCAGGCTGAAATCTTGAAAACCTTTCCGAATTTTGATTTACTTTCTGACGCAAATTTGTAACTCTTGTCATAAAGAACAAAACTTCATCTTAGGTTTTACTACCGACACCTGTACGTATACGTGTTAATGATTTATTGATATTACAAATATTAAGTATACGCCTAATTTAGAGAAGCACCTGAATGTAAAAAATCGATTTTTTTTAAGCTTTTTGCGATTTTGATCTTGAAGATGAATTTTTTTTAGAATATAAATGTTCACAATTTTTGTTCTTTATGACAAGAGCTACAACTTTGTCTAAGAGAGTAAAGTAAAATCACGAACGGTTTGCGGCCCCAAAATGATTTTGAGCAAAACTGGGAGACACGGTTTTTTTTTTTGTATTTTATCATGTACTGGTGTTCGTACATGAGGCTCCAAAATGACTTTGAGCAAAACTGGGAGACACGGTTTTTATTTTATCATGTACTGGTGTTCGTATATGGTTCTATTTTTTCCTATTGTTCAGTGTTATTATAAAAATATAAATTAAGTACATTTTAGTTTTAAGTATTTAATTGAATATAAACAAACTTCAAACATCACCCATGTGTTTTTACCATTTTCCATTACAATTTCATATTTTCACACTTAAGATAAATATGTATAATAATTTAGAACTGTGAAAAGTGAGAAATTATGAAGAAGACTAAAAACATTTAAAACATCAATCCTTGTCGTTTTTTTTTACCACCAAACACCCTTTCTATTTTCAACAATTAAAACAATTTTTATATGTCTTGTCTTTATGGTTCAAGTTGAAGGTTGACATTGTCATAACAATTTTTATGACAGCAGTTTTTTTTAATTACATATATTATTTTTTTACAGTATGTAGTTGTAAATACATGTATGGAACTAAATTAGAATGGCCCTAAGAAAAATAGTTCACAATAGTGATATACAAACAGTCTATACCGAGATCTATTCAAATATCGAGATATTGGTTGATAAGTCATTGAGTTAATCATAATCGTGATGTTTATAAATGGTTATTGCAAAATAATATTTGATAGATTTATTCAAAGATCGAGACCATAAGTTAAAGACTAGCATCAGAAATGCGATTTTAATAGACATATAGATAAGCGGGTCTCAAAAGTAAAATGTGAAAGTTTATAACAGAATTGGTATTACCAAATATATAGCATACTTTTCACTAACTACTGCATATTATCTATATCACATAGAAGTAGTTATATAAGTATATTAGACCATTACTTGGTAATGCAAACTTTTTGTCCTGTGGTAACTTAAAGTTTTTTTCCATCCACTCATCTTGAATCACTATAATAAATAAACAAATGCGACTTTATATATGTCAGTGTACTTTTAGTAATAAATCACATTAAAAAAATCCAAAATGAGAACATTTTTAAGCTCTAAATAGTATAAGTATTATTTTTTTTTTGCGCCAGTACACCAGCTTAAAAACCCTGACTATATGACCGAAATTATTTTAGTTTGTGTTTTATTTTATGAAAAATTAAACTGAAAATCCCTAAATGCTTCTGCAGAATAATAAAATTTATTATAACATATGTATGAACATTCATAAACTAGTTAAATAGTTACTAGCAGACTAAATAGAAATACATAAATAAAGTTAATATATAAATATTTTATTAGAATTGTTGCGGATTTATTATGTTTAAAATAAGTAAGAAAGAGTAGTACGACTAAAATAAGAAAAAAAAATAGTAATTTCTAGAAATTAATCTGTAATTAATCTGTAAAGGCGTAACACTTTAAAAAATTTTAAAGGTGGGACAAAAAACTAAATAAAATGAATGCTATTTTTGACATTTTCTTACGAGTATTGTATTCCGACATCGATAAATACGTTTGAATATAACTGTACCGTCAGGTATTGTCTATTATGTCACTTTTTATACCCTACACCACTATAGTGTGAAGGGTATTATGCGTTTGTGCTGATGTTTGTAACGCACTGAAATATTAGTACTATACCAACCTTTAAGCATACCGATCGACTCAGAATCACTTTCTGAGATGTCTAACGATGTCCGTCCGTCCGTCCGACCGCCTGACCGTCCGTGTGTCCATGTATAGGTTGTTATCAAAGTATAGGTCGCAATTTTCAAGATAATTTGATGAAATTTGGTATACACGTTTCTTTTGACCCAAGGACAAAACTTATTGAAAATGGTTAAAACCGGTCCATTATTTCACCTAGCCTCCATACAACTGAACCCCCCGAAAAGGGCTTTTGAACTCATAATTCTGTATAATATAAATGTATCTCGATAAAAGTTAGCACAACTAAGTTTTATACAAGCCTTGATGACCTCGCCGAATTTCGAAATGATCGGACTTCATTTGACCCTAGCCCCCATACAAAAAAAAAATTTCACAGACAAATATTATATAAATATAAATCTTCGGGATCGGTTCACATTCGCTCCTATTCCCCATATAAAGCCACTTTCAGAAAATTAGTTTTTCGTCAATAAATTGCTCAAATAAATCGGAATCAAGGTAATATTCCAGATAAATGCTTTATTATGAAAAATAGATCACATTTAATATTCATAACTAGTGTAGGGTATCATATGGTCGGCCACGCCCGACTATACTTTCTTACTTGTTAGGACTTTCTTATTCTTGGAACTAACTAATTTGCTGTTACGCCCTTTTGAATTTCATTCCAATAAAGTCTCTATTTTTGACAATAGGGTTCTAAAAATTTGCAATAACATATATTTTGATGCAGTGACCATTTTCAATTTTTTGGTTCTTACGCCTTTTTCTTTTCAGGTGACGATATATAAAAGAGTAGCGTTACTGACTGACTAATTCATCATCGCACAGCCCAAACGGCTGAACCTGGAATCATGAAATTTTGACAGTAGATGTATTTTTGTTTATGTAGAGCCACCAAGGACGGATTTTTGGAAATTTGTACATTTAGGGGTAAAAAAGGGAAAAAACCTGTAAAAGAGGTTTTCTTATGATACAAGAAAAATTGTAAATACACCCTTATCTACTCTTAAAATAAGCAGATGGGTGTTTGGTACTTTTTTGAAATTCGTACTTTTAAGGGGTAAAAATGTGTAACAAAGGTGATTTTGGTACCCTTTTTGAACCTTTATAACTTTTTAACTTAAAATTCAGTCCTTTTTGGGTGTAAAAGGCAGAAAACTGTATTTTTGGTACTTTTTTAGCACATTAAGAAAACTTTTTCGATTTATTGAAGTATTCCTATTAAATTACGGACTAACTCTGTAATATTTGTTGAAACAAAATTTTTGCTATTTCACTGGGGAAAAAAGTACCAAAAAGGGGAAAAACGGGAAATTTTATTTTATTCAAACTCATTGAGCCAATTTTTATAAAATTTGAAAAAGTAGTTTATTGCTCACACAAAATAAGCTATTGGTATATTATTTTGGAATTCGTGTACTAAGTGCTATATAGGACCAAATTCGAGTAAATTGTTTGGTACCTTTTTGAAAGCACAATTTTTCTGGTACAAATGAATGCAGATTTGAATCGTTTGAGTTTTATCTGTGATATATAGATTTAAATACGGAACATTTTGTAAACTTAATTCTCAAAAAAGTATATTTCGAAGCGAAAAGGGGAAAAATTGTACTATTTTTATTAGTACTTTCCACAAAAGTGGAATTCATTCCACTTTTGGTACTTTTTCTTTCTTCAAATGATACTCTTTGTATGTTCTTTAATATGAATTCCAAACATGATTATTAAACATACATGGTCCTCATTGAATACAATTCTTTAAGAGAGAACTTTTTAGTACTTTTTATTTGTTGAAGCAAAATTTTTGCTATTTCCCTGGGGAAAAAAGTACCAAAAAGGGGGAAAAACGGGAAATTTTATTGTATTCAAACTCATTGAGCCAATTTTTATAAAATTTGAAAAAGTAGTTTATTTACTTACTCAATATAAGCTTTTGGTATATTATTTTGGAATTCGAGTACTAAATGCTATATAGGATCAAATTCGAGTAAATTGTTTTGTACCTTTTTGAAAGCACAATTTTTCTGGTACAAGTGAATGCAGATTTGAATCGTTTGAGTTTTATCTGTGATATATAGATTTAAATACGGAACATTTTGTAAACTTAATTCTCAAAAAAATATATTTCGAAGCAAAAAGGCGAAAAATTGTACTATTTTTATTAGTACTTTCCACTAAGATGGAATTTATTGCACTTTTGGTACTTCTTCTTTCTTCAAATTATACTCTTTGTATGTTCTTTAATATGAATTCTAAACACATGATTATTAAACATACACGGTCCTCATTGAATAAGATTCTTTAAGACAGAACTTTTTAGTACTTTTTATCTCATAAATGGTACTTTTTGAATTTTCTAAAATATTCAATCTAGGAACATAAATTTTAACATACATGGTCTTGACTGAATAATATTCTGTAAGTGGAATCTCTTTGGTACTTTTTCATTCTTCAAATGGTACCTTTTGGATTCTCTATAATGGTTAATCGGAACACATGACACACGGTACTTATTAAATGAGAATTTATTGGGAGAGTTTTTGTATTTTTTCGTTTTTCGTTTGCTACTTTTTGATATTTTTACGATATTGAACATAGAAATATAAAATTTAAAATGTAGGGACCTTAGTGAATGAGAATCTACTGAAGGGGACTTTTGGTACTTTTTCATTCATCAAATTATATTTATAATTTATAGTCCTTTTTTTAAAAAAATAGCACTTTCGAAATTTTCTATAATGTGGAAGCTAAACGAATGAAACGAAATAAAAATACAAGCTTCTAGCTATAGGGACTGCACTTAATCATGGACATCATTGTTACTTCACCTACGATCTCGAAATATTGATAGTAGACTCTATAAAGTATGACTCTGTAAAATTGTGCCTGTTAAAGGCACAATATAATCTAGAAAAAAAAAAAGAATTGATCAAGTATTTTCAAATGACCACAACAATTTTGTCAAATTGCCCTTTATAAAAAAACAGGAAAATTTATATTAATATACATTCCTTTCCCTTTAATAATTTGTCAAATAAGTCTAAATTCACATTAATTTAAACTTAATTACCAAAGTGACACTACATATTAAATTATCTAGAAGCTTTTAGATGATTTGATTGGTTAATCTTTAGTTAATCAATTTTCATTTTCATCACGAAATTACCGCCGCACTGTAATTGAATGACAATATACATATACCAACCACAATTCAATTTCATTTTATATTTAATTATACAAGTTCCATAAATTACCGGCTACAAAGTGCCAGAACATGAAGGAAATATGAACTATTATCACGAATTAATAATTAAAAATCTGTTTATAATTATCACTTTTCAAAGAAGTTGACACTAATTGGTTTCTTTCTTTATAGCAATGACAAGACAAACAGGACCACAAGCGTATGACATACTACCTACACATGCAAATGTCAAGATAACAATTTAATCTAGTTTCCTTGATAGGGCGAATAAATAATAATGTATGAAAATATAAAGTGCGTACAGTTTGAAAGATATTATCGTAATATAGGCTAAGTAAAATGTTTTATAAAGGATATTTATAATTATTAGAAGTTGGGTTAAGAACAATGTAATTTTCTATTTAATTTTATATACATACATAGGTATTATTGGCATACGTCTATCACGCTAATTTGGACAAAATTCATTATAATTGTTTAAAATTATTCACTGTTTTATCACAATAGACACTACAGGGAGTTCAGCGTACATGCTGCTTGGGTATAAGTGGTGCCATGTGTACTACTTCAACTAAAGCTTTGGAAGTGTTGCTAGATATTCCACCCATTAAAACATTTTTAAGATATGAGGCGGCGCTTACAGCCGAACTTCTCTATACTTTAAGCGAATTGGCCAAAAACGGTTATAGCATCGCTTACCTAATCATAACACAAATTTCCAGACAGAAGTCCGAGCAATAACGGAATGGTGTAAATTGGAATAGAAAAATATGGCGCCCACAGCCCTTAATATATTTACCGACAACCAGAAGCAATTAGGGCGATATCTGGTGATAGAATTAAATCTAAGACCGTATTGGATTGTAAGAAAGCATGGGTACGATATGATTACCAGGCCACTCGTGAGTAGTCGCAACGAAAGGGCGAATGTAATAGCTTTAAAGGGGAGGGAGCTCGAGGTAGTTAACCTGACGAAGCTGAATTAAAAATATGGGTTAGAAAATTGCAGAAGGCTTCTTGAATAATGAAACCGTGGGTAGAACCACGAAGATCCTATGGGGTGACCCTGATAAGAACAAGACGAAAAATCTCCTCAAAATGAGCAAGTCTGAAGTTAGTATGATGGTACGTATTCTGAGTGGACACACAGGATTACGAGCACATCTATGCAAAATTGGACGTGCGGATTCAGACGAATGTAGGGCATGTCGAGAGGAAAGCACTTTCTTTGCCACTGTCAACCATTCGTCTAAGTTAGATCCAAGTATCTTGGAAGTGATGTTATTCCGGAAATAACATTCCTGACTAACACTGATTGGAAAATTCTTTGGAATTACATCCAGGAAACTGATTTTCTGAGCATTGAAGAATAATATACTCAGTGAACAATTTTTTTTTTTTTTCATGAAAAGGAGCGCTTAGCAGGCTCGATAGTGGCCTAGGTGTATTTCTTCAGATTTGATATACTACATATTCTCCTGTCAACCTAACCTAACATAACCTAACCATCACATTAGACATATTTACAGTTGATTAAACCGTATTCCGCGTTCACTTGTATTTGGGATGTGGAATGATATTGTTCCAAACAAATCTTATCTATATAGTGCTTTCCTCATACTGCATTCTGTAGATAGACGGGCTTGGCTAGGACGATATATAGTTCAATGCGGATCCAGAATGTCTATGATTAGAGCAATATACTGCAAGAATCCATACTTAATTTTGCGAAAACAAATTTCGAAACTTTTGTAATATTTACTAAAATTTCGTGTATAATACGAACTATTACACAGTGGGACAAAATAAACGAGAATTGAAATACCTGGGAAGTGATACTATTTTTCTGAAAGGTGGATACGAGTAGAATAAGAATCTGTTTTTGAAATTTGCCAAACACCTACAAAACCTTGAGATATGGGTAAAGCACCGATTTTTCGTGCCTTTAACTACCTATAAGACAGTAACTTAGTTGAGTCTCAACCGATTTCAAGTTTTTCAACGGATTTGTTTAAACATCATATATGTCACCTTTATATTGACGTATATGATATTTAAATAACCTTTAGAATTATGTGTGCACTTGATCGGTAAACATATTTTTGATTTTAGTTTTGCACCGTTTTTACAAAGTATTTTATATAGGAACCGTACTATTTATTGATGTATTAGAAAATTACGTCTGTTCATGAGTAAAACAAAACTTTTCTTTTTAAAGTCCATTAGAAATTGACGACGTTACTGATATTTTTCTTAATATAAAATTGTTCAAAAACTGATTTTCTGGAAGATGGGGAATAGGGTCAAATATGGGCCGATCCTCATATTCATTCTGAATTTTATCGTGAAATAACTCGAAAACCTAGTTATGCGACATCAAAGTCTTATCGATAGATAAACCTCACGTCCTTCCTACTTAAAAGCTTATAATGGATAATTGATAGCATGGTTAAAAGTAGAATATGTACCAGACAAAGACCTCAAATATAAGCAAAATGCTTATATAAATGTAAGATCTTTGGAAATTCTGTAATGTACTGTAATACAAACTGTATACACCGGAGATATGCATTGATATGGAAACCGCCTTTAGTAATGTGCATATTGAAACCTTTATCCAATACTTAGGCCTAATGGGATCAACTACATGCCAAGGAACATATTGATAAGCTGTGCGATATAACTATTAGGCTACGCCACAGTGTATAATTTTATACCCATTAACACAGTTAATGATGAATATTACCCTATTACCCTTGATGAATATTACCCTATTTATTATTGCATGTCCGGGGAAAAGAGGTGCCAAAAGTACCTCTAGTCTGATGGGACTATAAACTGGTGATGATCAAATATATCCACGGTCTGGCCAGAGAACCACATAATCTGATATCAGGGGAACCGTTTCGGACTTTGTCTTGTCCCGGTTATTGTAGAGGTTCCTTTGAGGGTACACGTGGTGGCTGTAGTTTAAATCTAAACTCGTGGGAAGAGAAAGTCGGTTAAAAGACTGATACACAGTAAAGTCGGGATGTGTTCGGTTGGTGTCAAGTGTATAAAATACGGGATGGATGGATAAATAAAGTGAGTGTGTCGGATTTTTTCTCAATGAGTGTGTCGGATGAATGAGAAGAATGTTGGGTAGAATGGAGATGTATATAAGGTATCTTATACAAGTGATGCCATTGAATTTTCCTTTCTTGTCCGGGTATCTTTATGCTTTACTCTGTTCATATCAGATATACGACAGTGTGAATTCGTATTTCGGTCTACCAATTACGTCTCTCGGTGCTGTTGATGTTGTGATGGCTTTGCATCTTGGAAGTTAAGAAACGAATGGTTGGACAGTACTTGAGCAAAGTGCTTGTACATGGAACATGGCGGAACGATGTATAAAAATTTCCACCTACGTGTAAATAAGGTTGTAAAAGTACCACCGTGGAATAAGGCCAACACCGCAAGTGTTCACTTAAAGCACTTCGACTAATGTCTGCTAAGCAGATGTTGTCGTAATTCTTCTAAGAGGAAGTGATCCAAATTGGCCTCCGGTAGATTAGTGAAAGTGTTATAGTCTGGTAGACCCACCTGAGGCACTGGTTAAGGAGCGCACAACAGACCGCTAGAAGCCTAGATGTATTTGTTCGGATTTGATGTATATACATTCTCCTTTCAAACTAACTAACTAAGGGGTCCAAATTGTTTATGTAGTAGGGCTGAAGAGGTTTTAAATACGACCTTATGCTGGGCTCAACCTTAACTCAGAAAATACTGAAATCTGAATTCTCAAAAGAAGTATATTGAACCTGGCTTTTTGAATGCGTCATTAGACCGAATCTAATTAATTCATCAATAATCTGCTGAAGGTGCAAAAGGTGTGATATAAAACCATTACAGAGACTTCAGCATACAAAGGATTGGGTATAAGATGGGCCATATGTACTACGTCGAAAAAGGTTCTGCAAACTTTAATAGATTTTCCTAAAACGTATATAAGATATGAGACGTCTCTTAACTTTAGGTGAACTGACGGATGTTATAGGGCATGTCTTCAATGTATATTAGACACATTGGAAGGATACACACAAATATCGGACGTGTCAACTTGCATACCAGACACAGATACAGATCTCAGATCGATAATCATGGCCAAGCGGAAAATTAGAGCAAGTTCTCGTAGAATTCAATTGCTACTCCCTCCGTGTAGCAAAAATTTGAAATGTAGAGAGTGAAACTCAATTTATTGGAATACTGATTAGAAAATCTTTAGGAATTACGTCCAGGAAACTTAGTTTCTGAACGTGGGTATTGTAAGACATAATTATTTCTTCGTATTTGCTGTAGCACACTATACTATCAACTTATTCTAACCTAATGGTTATCAAATCGTTTTTCGTGCACATTAAATGTACCTAATTAAAAATGTCTGCAAATCTCTAAACACTATCAAAAAACTATGATAAAGACATTTTAACTTAATTAGTCAATTGTGGGTAAATTAAAACCAACAGACAAACTAACATAGTCCTCGTAGAATAATAAGACATTTTGATTTTTGTTCCCATTCTTCTCTGTGTGTGTGTGCATGAAGAAATGACATTTACACAATTAAATTGACCTTCGTGTCAGAGCAAATACTTTATTTAATAAAACTTAAATATTTATACAATGTTCATTAATAGTTGTCACAGTAGAAAGACAAAAACTAATGTAACATGAAACTAAAAATGGTTTTCTGCTAGAAGAGAAAAATAATAATAATGAATTTATTTTGGTTTCTATTAATTTTCTTAATTTATTTAGTGACAATATCATTAAGTTATAGTTGTTGTTAGAGTTTTTTTCTATATATCATTTTAGTTTTTGTAACTTATTTTATTGTCCACTTCCCAATCAATAAACATGTCATTGTTTAAGTGAATGAAACTGAAACTTTTTTCAAAGTCATTCATTTCACATTTTAGTTGATTTTCGTTTTCATTTAATTGTTAAAATGTATGGGAATATGTGTTAGTTCCCTGTAGTTTGGGGTGTCTTAATCGAACCAAAGATTTTACTTATCACTATAGACTAGCTACGTAAGTAGTTCTTAACATGTGTTTGTTAATTAGTTACGATTAGCTTCTTATTTGATTACTAGAGGAAGCTAAAGTGACTATTGGTTTCTTTCTGTATTGTCTCGGAAGTTTATATATTGTAGTCATGATTTGGCTCCTTATGAAACTGTTGGGTTTGTAACAATATTTTTCTTGACTGTATTGCCTCTTTCCGTATCCCTTTGTTATTTCTTTGCATTCGTGTATGTGTGTGTATGTATGTTAAACTTTACATTATTTTTTGTAGGCGTAAGTCTTTTCGTGTTTTTCGTTGAAGTCTGATTATTGCTTTTTTGTTGTTGCTATTGTTCTTGTTTTCTTTACAGAAACATTAGTCTATAAATCAATTTGTTTATTTTTTACTTGAATATGCCAAGATTTACTGTTAAATTATCTTAACAGCGACCGCCTAAGAAAAACAAAAACTACAACAAGAAAAAAGTACTCAAGAACAGAAGCCGAAATGTTTTATCTTAATAGACGGTTACACGCAGAGAAAACCAATTGCAGACATATTTTTTTTTTAGAGGTCATACATATGGAAGTTTGTTGACTTATCTTTGTATGTGTTTCATTTTAATTAAAATACATGTGATTTGATTTTAAACCAATATTTGCTATCAATATATTGCATTAATATTAATTATTACGTATCAGTGATCGGCAACGTTGATAGCTAGTGGGCGTGATATGTTATATCTAGGTTAGGTTGATAGGAGGATATATAGCACATCAAATCCGAAGAAATACACCTAGGCCACTATTGGGCCTGTTGTGCGCTCCTTTTCATGAAAAAAAATAATAATTGTTCACTGAATATATTATTTTTCATTGTTCAGAAACTCAGTTTCCTGGACGTAATTCCTAAGAATTTTCCAATCAGTTTTAGTCATGAATGTTATTTCTGGAATAACATCACTTCCAAGATACTTAGATCTAACTTCGACGAATGCTTGACAGTGGCAAAGAAAGTGCTCCAGAGTTTCACTGTCCTCTCCACATGCTCTACATTCGTCTGAATCCGCACGGCCAATATTGTATAGATGTGCTCGTAATCCTGTGTGTCCACTCAGAATAAGTACCATCATACTAACTTCAGACTTGCTCATTTTGAGGAGATTTCTCGTATAGTTCTCATCATTGTCACCCCATATGATCTTTGTGGTTCTACCTATAATTTTAATTCAGCTTTTGTTGCGTCAAATAGTTTTGTGTTTGTCAGGTTAACTACCTCGAGCTTCCTTCCCTTTAAGGCTATTACATTCTCCCTTTCGGTTCCGACTACTCACGAGTGTCCTGGTACCCATATGATGTAAACCTTACCTCTGGGAGAGTATTCAGTAAAAGCTTTCTTACAATCCAATATGGTTTCAGATTTAATTCTATCCCCTGATATAGCCCTAATTGCCTTCTGGTTGTCGGTGAATATATTAAGGGCCATAGGCGCCATATTTATCCAATCCAATTTACACATTCCGTTATTTCTCGGACCATCGGACCTGGAAGCGTGTGTTTTGATTAGGTAAATGGTGGTATATTTCTGTTTCTGGGTCTTCAATATAGAACCCCAGGCGCACTTTATCACCCAATTATGAGCCATCCGTATAACACCGGATTCCTACTGGCATTTGCTATAATGTTCCGCTTGACCAAGACATTCTATCCGGGATCAGCGTTTCAAATTTTCCGACATATTCTGTGTCTGGTATGCGATCAGGCACTTCCGATCATTGTGTATAATCTTCCAATGTGTCCAGTATACATTGATGACGTGTCCTATAACCGCTTTTGGTCAGTTCGCCTAAAGTAAAGAGACGTTCGGCTGTAAGCGCCGCTTCAATGGGTGGAATATCTAGCAACGTTTCCAGAGCTTTGGTTGAAGTAGTACCTCCCTGTATTAGTTTGATATTACACTTTTTGTCCAAAGCAGTCCACCAGATTATTGAAGCATAAGCTAGAATTGGTCTAATTACACTTTTATAAAGCCAATTTGTCATAGTAGGACTAAGAGTCCATTTCATGCCTATAGTTCTCCTACATTTCGCCTAGCACCGATGTGCCTTGTTGATCCTATCCTCTATGTGGTGTGTCCATGCTATTGCATGGAAATTGTAAGTCATGGAAATTTAACAATTACATGAAAGACACAAAAAAAAGACCCGTGTCTCCCAGTTTTGCCCAAAGTCCTGATATTTTCACTATGGGCGCCTAAAGGTTTGGACCCACGGTGTAATTTTTGCAAAAAAGTGATAATTTTTGAGGCAAAGTTGTAGCTCTTGTCATAAAGAACAATAAACATGTAAAATAATAAAAACTTCATCTTCATTTTCCATTTCAAGTGGAAAATTTTACATTGTGAAATTGCACTGCATAACGACACCTGTACGTATACTTGTTAGTTATTTAATGATATTGCAAATATTAAGTATACGCCTAATTCAGAGAAACACTCGGAGGACCACACAAGTTGTTTGAATTTACAAGACCAATTCATTTGCTCATCCAAAGTAAGCCCTCAAAGTAACGTTGTACATTGCAACAGCTTAAAAAATAGTAATGATGCACTACATCCTCTATCTGCTTCGATCACTTGCTTTCATATAACTTTTTAAGTTTTATGTATGTTATTAACTTCTTCAAGACTCTGAAAAAAATAAGACTCAAGACATTTATGTCGATAATGTGATAATGCAACGCCTTGGTAGAGGAAGTGGAACATCTCCATGTTACACCATCGGCAAGTGTCTTCATAACATAATCTTATTTCGTATTTCATATTTATCCAAATCTATAAGCTTCTGCAGTGTGTTTTGTCTTCCAAAGTACCCTTGCCTGTTTGCTCATTGATGAGGTTTCCCATAGTGAATATGTCTCTTATGTTTATATTTATGAAGTCAAGGATGAACTTTCTGACAAGCTGCGATTCTGTCCATATCTGCTACGGTTCTTGCCAGTTCAACCACAATTTCGTTTCCTTGTATATTATTGGATTCAATTCCTGTCGTTCGTTGAGAACCTGTAGCTCTATGCGACTGCTGCTGATTACCTTTGATTTAATATTTCTGTTTAATAGTGCCTTTATAGCAGCTTGACTATGTAGATCGTGATATCGCAAGAAAATATTGGTCTCATAGATATTAGTCTGGCCGCTTCAGACACTGCAAATATTTCAACTTGAAATATGCTGCAGGCATCATTTAATCTACATCTGTGTCTGATGCCTAATTTGTTCCCTGAGTATTTGGATTAAGTACCGATTTAAAGTCTTTCTCCTTCAAGTCAAAAGAAGCTAATTTCCCTGTTGATGAATGAATCTACATTTAAAATTTTCTGTTTAAGTATCTTCCATTACAATCGTAAAGAAATTTCACACGGTTGGAACTGAGGTATTTCTCGGATTAGGTTGGTAGGTTGATAGGAGGATGTATACTACATCAAATCCGAAGAAATACATCGAGGCTACTATCGGGCCTGTTGTGCGCTATTTCTCGGATTAAGTTTGAAATTTTTTCGGCTTTATAGGCGGAATAAGAGCCATAGTGTGGCCTCTCAAAGCTGGTCGCATCGGATCTCAGACTTTTAAGAAGATCTTTAAAAAAACATTTAAAGAATGCTATTCAGTATAATAATAATTGTAATAAGAATCAAATTTTATTAAGATCAGTGAATCCTAGAACAAACATGGAAAATCCTTTTAAAATCAATGAATCATTCAAAAATATTTAACTTAAAATTAAACAAAACTTTTTTTTGTGATATTAATTATTCTTTCGAATTCGTAGAGCTCTGTCCCTTATTGACCATAGTTTTCATAAAAAGACCTATTCTGAAGAACATTCCGAATAATACAATGCACAGTGGTATAGGAAAAAAAAAGAGGGAAATAATTCGGTAACTTCTAAACGGTTAATCCGATTTTAATGAAATTTGGTATGCACAAAGAGGAGGTGTTGTCGAGTTTAGGAATTTGGACCTTATATGCCAACCAGGGGGCCGGCGGGGGGTCCAAGGGGGCCGGCGGGTCGTAGCAGTAAATTATCTCTTATAGTTTAGGAGATATTCGCATTTGAAAATTAAAATTTTAAAATTTTTACCGTCCTTACTTTAGTTTTTTTGATAATAGCGGGTCCAAATATTCCCGATTTTCACCATTTTTTATTCGCTTAACAACAAGTTTATATATCAAGCAGTGAAAGAATTATGTAAAAATCATGACTGAGTCCAAAGTTATAGGCATTTTAATTTAAAAAATAAAAAAAAGGCGATTTTATGTCATTTTTTTGGGAAAAAAGTATCTTTTTCTTTTTAAGTTATCTAAAAAGTTTCTAAGAAGATGTATATAGAATTTATACTTTTTGGAAAGCTGACTTTACATAAAGTACGATAAATGAAACATTTTTGGGATTTTTTAAAACTTTTTTGGGAATTCCGGGATTTCTAATAAGAAAATTCGAAATTTTTATTTAATTTTGGATTTTGAGTAAAAAAATCTACCTAATTGTAAAACTTCATCAAAAAATATTCATAAATAAAATTTTTATTGCAATTTGAAAAATTTGTATCTTCGCAAAAACTGAATAAAAAACATTTTTTAATTTTTTTTTTTTTAAAAAGTATTCCGCGAATTTTTTAATTTTCAAAAATTATACACAGTTTTGAAAAATATACAAAATTACCTTTCCATTGATATATAACATGCCTACCAAATGTTTTTTAAGTGACAAATTAATTAGGGAAAACTCAACATCTTTTAGAAAATTTACATAGCACTATTATTTTCATCCATAAGGTTAACTCTTAAATTTGTTACATATATGGATGAAAATAATAGTGCTAGGTAAATTTTCTAAAAGATGTTTAGTTTTCCCTAATTAATTTGGGAAAATTTTAAATAATTTTTAAATCGGAACTCAAATGAAGAAATAGGATCGTTTTAAAAATTTAACATAGCCGAGGTGTCCTAATTTGAGGACCCCCGCCGGGCCCCTGGTTGGCCTATAAGGTCCAAATTCAAAACCTAAACTCGACAACACCTCCTCTTTGCGCATACCAAGTTTCATTAAAATCGGATTAACCGTTTAGAAGTTACCGAATTATTTCCCTCTTTTTTTTCCTATACCACTGTGCAATGTAGCGTGACAAAAAACTCGATTGACCTAACATCATAAAAGAGGGGCACCTATCAAAATTGAGGACTCATGTTTTGTTATAGGGTATTTCAAATACTCCCTATCTGTATATAATACTTTTATTTGATTTTTATGCCAACAATTTTTCTAAGTATTTTATTCTATATAAACCTGTAGACAGATTTTAACAATCATAAATATCTTATTTTGCTTTTCTTTTTGTGATACTTCAATCAAGTATTAAAAGGACGAAATCAGTAATTTTTTATGAAATTTTTGTGCTTAAGATTTTGATTTATGGTTTAAACAGCATACAAAGAGCCATAATCCCAACAACAAATTAAACAAACTGAAGAGAATCTATAAGAGGAGATAAAATTACTCGATTTAAGCATTCCTAAGCATCCAAATCAGTTATTTTTCTGCTGGGAATATTAAAATTGTGTTCTAATGTTGGCATTGGAGCTATGTGTGTGTGATGTTAAAAGATTGGAAATAAATTTAAGATAAAAATATTGTTGCAAATTTTTTATGAACCGATTTAAACAGAATTTTTTCAACCAAATTCACCTATACTGCTCTACCTGTAGACTGTTTTGGACCTTTTCAATGGTCTTTATTAATGTCTATATGGACGTCTATAATTTCGTTAACTTTTTATTCAAATTTATTATTAATGATAAAACTTTTAAGACATATTTTAAAAACGAGCTTCAATATAAAATTTTGATGTTGATTAATATCCTGTCATGGTTGTTTATAATAGAATAAAGGTGAATAAATATGTATAATATTTTGTTGGAGCTTTAAGAATTTTTAATATGTTAATATGTTTATTTACAGAAATAATGGAAGAAAAAAAATACATATTAAATTAAATTTATATGAAAATTTACACTGAATTATTAATGATATCTGTAATGCCTTTTGAGAAGAAGTAAGAGTTTGCTAAAATAAGAACTTAGTCTTAACATAGTTAAATGAATTTACACGGTTATAGTAAGTCCTGTTCAAGGTATATAAAGTACAGAGATCAGCATGCACTAGGACAACAGGTTCAATAAAAGCTATTCCCTCACAAGCATTAAATGAACTACATCGAAATTTATATATGCATATAATGCCTTAAACCAAGCATATTACCCCACTCTTAGGAAGTACCCTATATTGAAGTGCATTTGAAGAGACCTATTTTAATGTTTCGTGGAATGCAACTTTCGCGATTCGTCTATAGTCTAGTCTATAGTCTAGTCTAGTCTAGTCTATAGTCTAGTCTATAGTCTAGTCTATAGTCTAGTCTATAGTCTAGTCTATAGTCTAGTCTATAGTCTAGTCTATAGTCTAGTCTAGTCTATAGTCTAGTCTATAGTCTAGTCTAGTCTAGTCTATAGTCTAGTCTATAGTCTAGTCTATAGTCTAGTCTATAGTCTAGTCTATAGTCTAGTCTATAGTCTAGTCTATAGTCTAGTCTATAGTCTAGTCTATAGTCTAGTCTATAGTCTAGTCTATAGTCTAGTCTATAGTCTAGTCTATAGTCTAGTCTATAGTCTAGTCTATAGTCTAGTCTATGGTCTAGTCTATAGTATGATCCCGCTTATTCTTATAATAACGACATATTACGGTAAAAATAATAATTCAAGATAAATGTTGGGGATGTTATTTTAACATGAGTTTTTGTAAGTAAAAGGCTACTATTCAAGTTAACCGCCATGCCCACTATATATTCCTCTCATTTTTATTTCTATTACTGAAGATATCGTCAAAACGGTTGAATACTATTTAAAAAGACTCTATTCAACAGTTTAACGATAAAAAATATTCCATAATAACTATTTATTTTTGTATGAAGTTTCACGCCCACTATTTAATTCCACTCATTTTTATATAAATTTCCTAAAATGGAAGATATTCCTGCACAGTTTTGGGACACTATTTAATCTAGAAATTATTTAAATGCATTAATTTCAATAGAAGACACCATGCCCACTATTAAAATCCCGCTCATTTTTATTTGCAATGAATTATTAATTAATTTTTCATCGAAATGAATGATAATGAGACATTTAACGCCCAGTTTATGGGGGATATGCGAAAACGTGAACCAATATTGCCCATTTTTAATAACAAACAAACCTTGCCTAGAAGAAATATTCTTTCCGTTTGGACTCTATCGTGCTTTCAACAGACAGACATATAGACAGACGGACAGACATGGATAGATCGTTTTAGAATTTAGCAAACGGAATGGCGAAATCAATATACCCCCATCTTTTTTGATGGTGGGTATACAAATGTTCATGTTTTCATTATTATGGAAGTTGTTGTGAAAATTTCTGGAAGATGCCTAATGATGCTAGCTGATCTGGCTTGAACCACTAAATTTTTTCACATGTTTGACATCTATCAGTTTATGTTAAAATGTTTTTAAAATATAAACCATTTAAGTCCACATTAGGGTCGAAAATTAAGTTAATATAAATAATTTTTTACATTAAAATTATAGAAAAATTCTTATCACTTACATAAACATACAGGCAGATAACGTAAAATCGATACACAAAACGATTCTAAGTCAAACGGTTTACTTAAATGTGTTATGGAAATAGTACTATTATCTAAAGAAAAAAACGCCTCTGGTCGTTTAAATGACTTAAAAGAAAATATTAATTATAGACATAAAACAAATGTCATATTTGTATATAGTGTGAAAATTTGTTGAACTTTATCGCACATGTTCAAAAATACAATATGTACAATATAATTAATATCAAGGCATTATGTATTTAACAAATCACAAAACATATTTCCTTTATACTCATAAAGACATGAGTTTATTTCCCCTAATATATAAATATAAGTAAGAAAGTTTCCTTTTGAAAGAAAAAACTTGAGTAAATAATGGCTTAAAAAATTTCTAATTACCCTTAATTGTGTTTTACTTAAAACCCGTATATCCTGGTAGAAAATACACAAACACAAAATTAATTTAGTAAAATGATAAGTCTAAATAAAAAACTCCCACACATGTAATTAATACTAAATTCTATAACAAATTTATATGTAGAAAGAAGTAAGGATGTGTGTGTGTGAGTGAGTGTGTGTATGTCCCAGTCCTGCTATTATCTGCCCAGCAGCTTAGCAAGAAAAAGGGAATCCCTTTTGTATAGTATTTTTCACAAATATCTAACATTGCTTAAAATTAACTTTTATAACTCCTACCATAGTCTAGTCCATAGTCTATAGTCTATAGTCCAGTCCATAGTCTATAGTCTATAGTCCAGTCTATAGTCTAGTCTATAGTCTAGTCTATAGTCTAGTCTATAGTCTAGTCTATAGTCTAGTCTATAGTCTAGTCTATAGTCTAGTCTATAGTCTAGTCTATAGTCTAGTCTATAGTCTAGTCTATAGTCTAGTCTATAGTCTAGTCTATAGTCTAGTCTATAGTCTAGTCTATGTCTAGTCTATAGTCTAGTCTATAGTCTAGTCTATAGTCTAGTCTATAGTCTAGTCTATAGTCTAGTCTATAGTCTAGTCTATAGTCTAGTCTATAGTCTAGTCTATAGTCTAGTCTATAGTCTAGTCTATAGTCTAGTCTATAGTCTCTATAGTCTAGTCTATAGTCTAGTCTATAGTCTAGTCTATAGTCTAGTCTATAGTCTAGTCTATAGTCTAGTCTATAGTCTAGTCTATAGTCTAGTCTATAGTCTAGTCTATAGTCTAGTCTATAGTCTAGTCTATAGTCTAGTCTATAGCCTAGTCTATAGTCTAGTCTATAGTCTAGTCTATAGTCTAGTCTATAGTCTAGTCTATAGTCTATAGTCTAGTCTATAGTCTAGTTATAGTCTAGTCTATAGTCTAGTCTATAGTCTAGTCAATAGTCTAGTCTATAGTCTAGTCTATAGTCTAGTCTATAGTCTAGTCTATAGTCTAGTCTATAGTCTAGTCTATAGTCTAGTCTATAGTCCAGTCTATAGTCTAGTCTATAGTCTAGTCTATAGTCTAGTCTATAGTCTAGTCTATAGTCTAGTCTATAGTCTAGTCTATAGTCTAGTCTATAGTCTAGTCTATAGTCTAGTCTATAGTCTAGTCTATAGTCTAGTCTATAGTCTAGTCTATAGTCTAGTCTATAGTCTAGTCTATAGTCTAGTCTATAGTCTAGTCTATAGTCTAGTCTATAGTCTAGTCTATAGTCTAGTCTATAGTCTAGTCTATAGTCTAGTCTATAGTCTAGTCTATAGTCTAGTCTATAGTCTAGTCTATAGTCTTGTCTATAGTCTAGTCTATAGTCTAGTCTATAGTCTAGTCTATAGTCTAGTCTATAGTCTAGTCTATAGTCTAGTCTATAGTCTAGTCTATAGTCTAGTCTATAGTCTAGTCTATAGTCTAGTCTATAGTCTAGTCTATAGTCTAGTCTATAGTCTAGTCTATAGTCTAGTCTATAGTCTAGTCTATAGTCTAGTCTATAGTCTAGTCTATAGTCTAGTCTATAGTCTAGTCTATAGTCTAGTCTATAGTCTAGTCTATAGTCTAGTCTATAGTCTATAGTCTAGTCTATAGTCTAGTCTAGTCTATAGTCTAGTTTATAGTCTAGTCTATAGTCTAGTCTATAGTCTAGTCTATAGTCTAGTCTATAGTCTAGTCTATAGTCTAGTCTATAGTCTAGTCTATAGTCTAGTCTATAGTCTAGTCTATAGTCTAGTCTATAGTCTAGTCTATAGTCTAGTCTATAGTCTAGTCTATAGTCTAGTCTAGTCTAGTCTATAGTCTAGTCTATAGTCTAGTCTATAGTCTAGTCTATAGTCTAGTCTATAGTCTAGTCTATAGTCTAGTCTATAGTCTAGTCTATAGTCTAGTCTATAGTCTAGTCTATAGTCTAGTCTATAGTCTAGTCTATAGTCTAGTCTATAGTCTAGTCTATAGTCTAGTCTATAGTCTAGTCTATAGTCTAGTCTATAGTCTAGTCTATAGTCTAGTCTATAGTCTAGTCATAGTCTAGTCTATAGTCTAGTCTATAGTCTAGTCTATAGTCTAGTCTATAGTCTAGTCTATAGTCTAGTCTATAGTCTAGTCTATATTCTAGTCTATAGTCTAGTCTATAGTCTAGTCTATAGTCTAGTCTAGTCTATAGTCTAGTCTATAGTCTAGTCTATAGTCTAGTCTATAGTCTAGTCTATAGTCTAGTCTGTAGTCTAGTCTATAGTCTAGTCTATAGTCTAGTCTATAGTCTAGTCTATACTCTAGTCTATAGTCTAGTCTATAGTCTAGTATTCTAGTCGTCTATAGTCTAGTCTATAGTCTAGTCTATAGTTTAGTCTAGTCTATAGTCTAGTCTATAGTCTAGTCTATAGTCTAGTCTATAGTATAGTCTATAGTCTAGTCTATAGTCTAGTCTATAGTCTAGTCTATAGTCTAGTCTATAGTCTAGTCTATAGTCTAGTCTATAGTCTAGTCTATAGTCTATAGTCTAGTCTATAGTCTAGTCTATAGTCTAGTCTATAGTCTAGTCTATAGTCTAGTCTATAGTCTAGTCTATAGTCTAGTCTATGGTCTGGTCTATAGTCTAGTCTATAGTCTAGTCTATAGTCTAGTCTATAGTCTAGTCTATAGTCTAGTCTATAGTCTAGTCTATATTCTAGTCTATAGTCTAGTCTATAGTCTAGTCTATAGTCTAGTCTATAGTCTAGTCTATAGTCTAGTCTATAGTCTAGTCTATAGTCTAATCTATAGTCTAGTCTATAGACTAGTCTATAGTCTAGTCTAGTCTATACTCTATATTCTAGTCTATAGTCTAGTCTATACTCTATTCTAGTCTATAGTCTAGTTTATAGTCTGGTCTATAGTCTAGTATATAGTCTGGTGTTTAGCCTTGTCTATAGTCCCATCCAAAGGATCTATCAGTCTATAGGAGCGCTTTTCAAAATTCTCTTTAAATTTGCAATAAGGTAATTAAGCTGAAAGAACCCTATGCTATTCGTATAGCTATCCCGAACTGCTGGGATTTTAAATAGACACATGCTTACGTATAGCCATCAAACGAAAAATGTGTGAAGGCATAATTAAAGCCTTTCTTTTTCCTTTCATTGTTGATTTTTTCATTTTTTTTTTTTTTTTTTCGTAAAGCTTGTCATTATTTTTTTTACTTTTCTATATTAAATATACAAATTCCTGCTGCGGTGTATAATTATTAAGTATGTGCATGTGTACATGGTAACCTTTATTTTTTGGGGTTTTTATTCATTTTTTGTGTTCTTTTGAAGTGTAAAGGAAAGGCAAGTTCAAAACATAAGCTACTAATTTATTGTTGTTTAATATTGTTTGTTTAATTTTATTTTATAGCAGACATTTGAGGAAGAACAATTTGCTAGTAAAACAAAAGTGTTCAGTTGGTGCACAATGGGATAGAATTGGTCTTCTTTCTATGAAAATTAGCATTAGCATACATATATTTATAGATTTCTCTTTTGACTAGTTTATGAAGAAGTCATATGGGCAAGTAAGTATGCATATGAATTAAATATAGTCTAGAGAGCTCTTTAAGCTACTTTTCGCTACTTATTCATTGGCGTTTTCCTTCACTATTTTAGCAGTACTCAACACGTTTGCTATACTTAAAGAAGTCATTAGTATGTATGTGTGTAAAAACTGTTGGTAGCATGCGATTAAGTAAACTGACAAAACTCAAAGAACTCAAGAACTTGTATAAATATATATTGTACTTAAAAGTAATGCAGACGGTATAATGTAAACCATTGTGCAGCGATGAGCTTATTAAAGTGAAATTGTTATATTTCATTTGTTTTAATACGGAAATATATTTGTTAAAATAACTATTCTTTCGTAAGACTAAAATTGAAATGTACATGAACCACTGTTCAAAGGATTTAAGCTCTTTCATATTTAATTACTTTAAAATTTACTCACATACGCCTTTTTAACGTTTATTTTTAATTAATTATTATTTTGTTGTTTTGTTTTCTGTTGTTTTTCTAGCTTGAGGACATATTAAAATATTTTTAATTATTTAAAAAATACATGTGTATGCATTATAAACAAATTGATGAAATTATTTTTGCTTTATTTTTATCAAAATATACAAAAAAAAAAAAAAATCGTTAATATTTGTATGATTTTTGGAATACAAAACAATTTTCACCGCCCAAAATAGTCTTTCAGAGGTTAAATAACTGGGTTAAAAATAAACAAGTAAGAAATTATAGTCGGGCGAGGCCGACCATATAATACCCTACATCTGTTACAAAAAAATCTTATTTAGTTTACATAATAAAACATTTTAGTTGAATTGTACCTTGCCTCAGATATACTTAAGCCATTTATTGTTGAATAAAATTATGGACATTTAAGTCGAATTTTGAAAGGGGCTTTGAATAGGGGCTATGGTCAAATGAGACCCTATAATTAAAAAATTCATGAGGGTCATAAAGGCTAGTATAGAACTTGGTTTTGCAGCTTTTTGTCGAGATACGAGTATATTAAACATAATATGAACTTCAAAGTCCGGTTCAGTTGTATGGGGGCTAGGTGTAATAATGGACCGATGTTAACCATTTTCAATAGACTTCGTCTCTGGTACCATAGAAGATCGTGTGCCAAATTTCATTGTACTATCTTTAAAATTGCGACCTGTAGTTTGATTGCAAGGTTTATATGGACGGATGGACAGACAGACAGACGGACGGACGGACGGACATAGCTCAATCGACTCAGAAAATGACTTTACATTGATAAATTGCACTGCTTTTATTAACGACTTTTTATATTGTGTGCTGCGCAGACATACAAGCCGATACCAAATGATCGGCGGCGGCGGCTTATTATAGAAATTATCGACGGCGGCTAAATTGTCGGCTCAATTTAACTTTTTCTTCAGAAATTTAACTTATGAGCGTCTGTTATATAGAAACCTATCTCTATATAGGATTTTTCTGCAAAAAATGGACATGATTACAGTAGTTATCACTATTTTAATATTAGCACAATATTGTGTGGCAACTCTTTTCAATTAGCCATAATAATTTAAAATAGTGGCAACTCGGCTTAGCTTTTGAGTCGAAAGAAGTCGGCGGCGGCGCTGCTTGAAAGATATTACCGGCGGCCAGCCGCCTCCGATTTCAGCCGTCTCGGCTTGTATCTCTGGTGCTGCGTCTCTTCATGTGTGTGCAAAGCTTACTGCTTTGCCTGTGCTGCTGCGGTTTATTGTGATCATTTAAGTTTTTTTGTGATTTTGATTTTGAAAATATGATTTTATAAGTTCACAGTTTTTGTTCTTTATGACAAGATCGAGAGAGTTCACAATTTTTGTTCTTTATGACAAGAGCTACAAATTTGCTTAAAACAATAAATCAACATTCCGAACTATTTGCAAGATATGAGCCTGAGAAATGATCACTTTATTGCGAAAATAACACCGAGGCCCCAAATCTTTGCGGACACATAGAGACTTTGCATGACTTTGTATAAAACTGGGAGACATGTGTCGTTTTTTGTTCTTTTATCAATGATTTTATTTTTTCATGTTGCACTGTATAATACAACATGTTTTGTTGGTTGGTATATAAGATTCGGCTTAGCCCTGTATATACATGTATATAAAATTTTTACATTTCAAAGTCTTCCCAAAAAGAATTAGCTGATTATGTGAAAAAGAAACATATCTGTGGTTTACATATGTCTACAGACAAAAGAAATTTTATGTTATGTTAGATAATTTTTTTATTTGAATATGTTGTTGGTCCTTTGTAGGGTTTTATTTTTTGTTTTTCTTTGCGAAACCATTTCAAGGTTTGTTTACGTAAAGGATTCTTATGAAAATTTGCTATATGTTTAGTCCTTTTTTGCACTCTTTTTAAGGGTTTTTATGGTTTCTTTATAACACTTTATTTTGCTTTTTGTTGCTTTTACAACTGGGAGGATTAGTTTAATTTAAAAATATTGATATTTTTATTTAATTTTAGTTAAAATGTTTTGCTAAATAACAAAACAATGAAGATTAAGTATATACTGTTTTAGAAGTAGCAAATGTAAGGACAATGCTTAAGGGAATAATTAGGAAATTTTACAAATTTAGGCACTGCTTAATAATAATAATTTAAAAGCTTTAAAATCTAAGATTGTCGGATGGAGAATATGTGTAAGGATATTAAAGCGCTATAATTTTATCTACAAAAATCCTATTTAAGATTATGTGATTTCGATATAAAAATTAAAACTTAAAATTAAATTACATACCTGATTCTAAAGGAACTTAAAAGATCTTTATTTTATTATCTAAAAAAAAAGCTTTTACAAACACCTAATTACATATTTCTATAGTTGGTCAACATACATATAGGTTGACCCTTTTTCTCATGTATTGTCAACACAAAATGTATAGACTTCATTTTAAGAAATGATTGAAGCTGGATTCTTTTCAAAGATATTAAGAATTTTTTTAATTTTGCCATAAAATTTTTAACCCCATTGCTTGTGACATTTCCTTAAAAATGTCAATTTTATTTTGTGTTAATTTATTTTAAAAAATACTTTCCTTTTTTGCTTACAACTCTTTACATTACACAAACAATAAACTGTAGGTAAGTCAGCATTTCCTAAAAAAATTTTGCAAATGAATGACCTTAAAACTAGAAAAAAATATTGAAAATAAAAATTTTTAAGTTGAACGAAGGAAAAATGTCTCATACTAGATTTTTTGTATTTTATAGATTTGTCCTTTTTTTTCCAACCGTAATCCATTTGTTCCACATCAATAAATAATCTACTAATAGATTTACTTAAAATGGAAGGAATGGTGGTTATTTGATTTAACATTAGATTGATTCATGAAACATTAATCTCAACTGATATATTTTGCAGAAAAAAAAACTTTTTTTAAGCATGATCCGATATTTAAAATCCTCCTTCCAATGAAAACACACTAACTTTTACTGCTAGTTTAGCTTGTTGGATGTGTAGAATTTACAGTATGCGCTCAATCACAAGTTTACTGCACCATCAGTTATTGAAAATAGTGGTCTTAGATAACACTGGAAGATCCCTCTTCTCATCAAGTTCTTGTCAGCCTTATGACTCAACCGGATGTACTCATTCCTAATATTCTTTATGGCTTTGTTTTCCTTAGAAGCGATAACGTAATCATTGCTGACCGGGTCATTCACATTACCATACTAGTCTTCCGGTATTTTATATGTCGGATTACTGAAATCATCCCTGTATATGTTCCTTGTAAATTGCAACATGATCCTCGGGCCCTATTCTTCCTTCAGCTTTTAGATTATTTTACGCTGTTAGTAGTTACATTGATCTATTAATAGATTTGAATACAGTCTGAAAGAGATATGGCTGGGCTTTGTTACAGTATTTTGGATGACGGGGGCTTTTTCCGTATTGGGTATATTTTCAACGTTAAAATTTTACTTGTCAAAAAAGAATAGTTAAGCATGACTCCGTATTATCTTCTGCCTTATTCTCCTGTACCCGCAGATAGCCCTTTCGATCGTCAATAGAATGGGTAAGCTTCCACTTTGTGTTGTCATTTGATGATTCAGAGTCGGTACCATTACTATTCTTTAAACTAGAATTGAACTAGAATGAACTAGAAAAAACTGAACTAGAACTGAACTAGAACTGAACTAGAACTGAACTAGAACTGAACTAGAACTGAACTAGAACTGAACTAGAACTGAACTAGAACTGAACTAGAACTGAACTAGAACTGAACTAGAACTGAACTAGAACTGACTAGAACTGAACTAGAACTGAACTAGAACTGAACTAGAACTGAACTAGAATGAACTAGAACTGAACTAGAACTGAACTAGAACTGAACTAGAACTGAACTAGAACTGAACTAGAACTGAACTAGAACTGAACTAGAACTGAACTAGAACTGAACTAGAACTGAACTAGAACTGAACTAGAACTGAACTAAACTGACTAGAACTGAACTAGAACTGAACTAGAACTGAACTAGAACTGAACTAGAACTGAACTAGAACTGAACTAGAACTGAACTAGAACTGAACTAGAACTGAACTAGAACTGAACTAGAACTGAACTAGAACTGAACTAGAACTGAACTAGAACTGAACTAGAACTGAACTAGAACTGAACTAAACTGACTAGAACTGAACTAGAACTGAACTAGAACTGAACTAGAACTGAACTAGAACTGAACTAGAACTGAACTAGAACTGAACTAGAACTGAACTAGAACTGAACTAGAACTGAACTAGAACTGAACTAGAACTGAACTAGAACTGAACTAGAACTGAACTAGAACTGAACTAGAACTGAACTAGAACTGAACTAGAACTGAACTAGAACTGAACTAGAACTGAACTAGAACGAACTGAACTAGAACTGAACTAGAACTGAACTAGAACTGAACTAGAACTGAACTAGAACTGAACTAGAACTGAACTAGAACTGAACTAGAACTGAACTAGAACTGAACTAGAACTGAACTAGAACTGAACTAGAACTGAACTAGAACTGAACTAGAACTGAACTAGAACTGAACTAGAACTGAACTAGAACTGAACTAGAACTGAACTAGAACTGAACTAGAACTGAACTAGAACTGAACTAGAACTGAACTAGAACTGAACTAGAACTGAACTAGAACTGAACTAGAACTGAACTAGAACTGAACTAGAACTGAACTAGAACTGAACTAGAACTGAACTAGAACTGAACTAGAACTGAACTAGAACTGAACTAGAACTGAACTAGAACTGAACTAGAACTGAACTAGAACTGAACTAGAACTGAACTAGAACTGAACTAGAACTGAACTAGAACTGAACTAGAACTGAACTAGAACTGAACTAGAACTGAACTAGAACTGAACTAGAACTGAACTAGAACTGAACTAGAACTGAACTAGAACTGAACTAGAACTGAACTAGAACTGAACTAGAACTGAACTAGAACTGAACTAGAACTGAACTAGAACTGAACTAGAACTGAACTAGAACTGAACTAGAACTGAACTAGACTGAACTAGAACTGACTAGAACTGAACTAGAACTGAACTAGAACTGAACTAGAACTGAACTAGAACTGAACTAGAACTGAACTAGAACTGAACTAGAACTGAACTAGAACTGAACTAGAACTGAACTAGAACTGAACTAGACTGAACTAGAACTGAACTAGAACTGAACTAGAACTGAACTAGAACTGAACTAGAACTGAACTAGAACTGAACTAGAACTAGAACTGAACTAGAACTGAACTAGAACTGAACTAGAACTGAACTAGAACTGAACTAGAACTGAACTAGAACTGAACTAGAACTGAACTAGAACTGAACTAGAACTGAACTAGAACTGAACTAGAACTGAACTAGAACTGAACTAGAACTGAACTAGAACTGAACTAGAACTGAACTAGAACTGAACTAGAACTGAACTAGAACTGAACTAGAACTGAACTAGAACTGAACTAGAACTGAACTAGAACTGAACTAGAACTGAACTAGAACTGAACTAGAACTGAACGAACTGAACTAGAACTAAACTAGAACTGAACTAGAACTGAACTAGAACTGAACTAGAACTGAACTAGAACTGAACTAGAACTGAACTAGAACTGAACTAGAACTGAACTAGAACTGAACTAGAACTGAACTAGAACTGAACTAGAACTGAACTAGAACTGAACTAGAACTGAACTAGAACTGAACTAGAACTGAACGAACTGAACTAGAACTGAACTAGAACTGAACTAGAACTGAACTAGAACTGAACTAGAACTGAACTAGAACTGAACTAGAACTGAACTAGAACTGAACTAGAACTGAACTAGAACTGAACTAGAACTGACTAGAACTGAACTAGAACTGAACTAGAACTGAACTAGAACTGAACTAGAACTGAAATAGAACTGAACTAGAACTGAACTAGAACTGAACTAAACTGAACTAGAGAACTGAACTGAACTGACTAGAACTGAACAGAACGAACTAGAAACTAGAACTGAACTAGAATTAGAACTGACAGAACGACTGAACGATCTAGAACTAACTAAAACTAGAAATAAAACAAACAGACTAGAACTGAACTAGAACTGAAGATATATAGAACCCAAACCATGAACTTAATTATAGAATTAGAATTGAATATAACTATAACCTGACTCTGAACTAGAACTTGAACAACTAGAACCAACTTTCGTGAATAGGAGAGAATAGAACTAAGGTATATAGCCCATAAAAGTTTTTATACCTCACCTCGGGGGATATATACTATATGTAGTTTTATTCTGTTTGTAATTTCCACAATATAATATTTCCGACCTATAAGTGTACATATATTCTGATCCTTTAATAGCGAAGTCGATAAGTTATGTCCGTCTGTCTGTCGTATGTCGTCTGTGTAGTGTTGAAATCAATATTCTGAAGATACCAGATATCTTCGATATCTTTTATCTCGCAGACATGCTTTCGATAGGTTTGCTATTTAAAATCATCAAAATGACTATTCAAAGTCAAAGCTATTTCCTATGAAAATTAGTTTATACATATTAATAATGTACTTTAAGAATTACTAAAATTCCAAATACCTAAGCCTATTTTAAAAATCGTAATTAATTTATATTTTATTATTTATTCCAGATTAAATTGCTGCAAGAAAAAAATAATAAAGAACATAAAAATTCATGACCCACCAACAACATGTGGTTGCAACATGAAAATAAAGCATTAAAATTTCATAATAATTCATAGTTTTTCGTTGAAAAGGAAAAAATCTAAAAACAAATGTGGCGCCATGTTAAGGATGATTTATGAAAAAACCAACAATAATAAAGTAAAACATTTTATTAAAATATTATTTAATTATTATGAGACCACAGTGAAATTGAAACGTTTAAAAATTCAAAGGTAGTCTCAATAAGAGAAAAATTAAATAAAGTATATTGCCGCAAAAAAGTAATAAAATTTAAATAAAATAACGG
This sequence comes from Lucilia sericata, assembly GCF_015586225.1. Classification (NCBI taxonomy): domain Eukaryota; kingdom Metazoa; phylum Arthropoda; class Insecta; order Diptera; family Calliphoridae; genus Lucilia; species Lucilia sericata. The sequence goes on along the minus strand of NW_023994833.1, from coordinate 52,925 downwards.
AAACGTTTTTAACAAAAGAATTTTACAAAATTTATGTCATTCCTTTCTATTCTGTGCTTAAGAGAAATAAAAAACTTGAAAAACAAACGATGCTGGCTATTAATATTATTATGAATTTAGCAAAAATTATGCTTATCTTTAATGGCCTTAATGTGTCACTGAACAATGTAGATGCCACCATTAGCCCCAGCTCCCTTGCCATGTCCAGCAGCAGCAGCAGCAGCACAACGAAAGACCATAAAGAGGAAATAATGGATGAGGAGCAGCCGAATAAGCTGGGACAGTCGGTGGCGGTGGATGTCATAGATGTTTTAAATATACGACATGAACGTTCCAAACAACGCAGACATTCCACCTTAACCGAAAAGGAGCAACAGCTGCATCTGCCACAACCAAAACAGCAGCTACATTTAACAAGAACATTATATGAAAACAATCCAGGGAATAAGGAATTACATTTACAACACAAAGTTGATGAACAAAAGGCTGTTGATGGCACGAACATTGATGGTGATGATGATGATAATGAGCACCAGCAAATCCCATTGATGGCTGAAACAGAATTGAACGAGTTTTCACAAAAATTTCATTCATCGATTAGCAATGAAGAAAGTGCTGCTGGTCCAAATGAACATTCGAAAAAACTAGTTGCAGATGGTCATGTTGATGTAAATGACATTGATGTTGTTAACAATGTTACTGAACATTTGAATAATGTAAATGATGCAATTGTTACCAAAGATAGCAGCAGTAGCAGTAACAGTGGTACCAGCAATATTCATAGCTTGTTTGAGGCCACTGCGGCAACACATCATTTAACACCTTCTGCACCATTTCCCACCACAACCCTAAAAACTGTGACTCACAAAATACGAAAATTGCATAAAAAGAAAATTGTTGAGAGTTTGCGACAATTGAATATTGACAAATTCAATACAAATGGTGGTCATTTGACCAAAAATCATCATCGCAGTTTGCTAGAAGCAGAACAACTACAACAGCAAGCTCAGTGGCAGGATACAAATAAAATTTCTCATAAAGCAGACGAGAGTCAGCAGCAGCAGCAAGAGCATCTGAAACAAACAACAACTGTTGCCAGCATAGATGCCAACAGTAGACATCAAATGGCCAAGGAGGAGGAGGAGGAGTACAACGACGAAGCTGATATGATTACAAATGATATTGACACAAATGAAAGTGTAAACGATAGTGATTTACCAGATATAATGGATAAAGATGATGCTGGTGATGGCGATGATAATGATGATGATGATAAAGAAGATGATAATGACAATGATGATAATTTGTCGGATGTATTCTATCAAAATGATGAGAATGTTTCAAATGTCAATGATGATGAGGATGATAATGATGACGTTGATGAATTATATGTCACCACCCACCCCACACTTTTGGATGACAAATTCGATAAGCAATTTAAAAACTTCTCCTCTGAATTCATTAAAGACATTGATAATAATGTGGATTTGGAAGATAACGAAACAGAAAATGAAAATTTATTAACTTCCTGGCATGAAATAAAAGATTTGAAATTTAAACCATTAAATTTATCCAGCAACTCTTTAAATAATCTTCTAAATAACTCTACAGAGGATGCCTTGAATTCAACATCCACCACAGAATTTCCCTATGATTTTCCCTTCTCCTCGGAAGATCATTCTTTTGAACCGCTACTCTCGGCCAGCACTAGCCAAGGTGGTATACAATTCGAACATCAACAATCACAATTCTATGAAAAAGAAGAAATAAACTTCAATGACTCGTTCGATTTAACACAAGATGATGCCTCAGCTTCTAAAGATCTTATAATGGATGAAGCCGTTATGGAAGATGGAGATGCTGACAGCGGTCATGCTAATGGTTTTCCTTTAAGTAGTCTCGATGAGTCGGACTCTGAAACAGATACCGAAACTGAGGGCATTTCAGATGTGGCTGCTGATGATGAGACCAATCATTTTCTGGAAGGTGTTGTGGATGCTGCCAATTCGGAAGAAATTTACGATTGGGATGAAATATCGCGTAGTAATCGTCGTGATTTAATGCATGGTCGTGACGTGGTGACGAAATTTTTGCAAATTGTCGAAACTCAGCATTCGCTCGGTTCGAATTGTGAGGCCGGTACATCGTTGAATTTGGGCGAGGGCGTAGTTGATCGTTATGCACAGGATCGTTTTCGTATCGAAGCTGAAGTGGCTGTTAATCGTGCCAATATGTTGACCAGGTAAGTGGTTTTTGATAAAAAATATAATATTTAGGATATTTAATTAACAAAATAAACTTTGTTAACATGTGATTATGTTGTTCATTAATTTGTTTTGGTTTAAAACCTACATATACCAAAATGTACTAATTTGTTATGGATTTAATTAAAGTGTATTTTAGTTACCACTAACTCTGCTATAAAGTTTATTATTTCAATTAGGTTTTACAGAGTGAACTATAATAATTCTGCCAAGTAAAATAAGTAAATGAAAACGGTTGTATGGGGGCTACGCGAAGTATCGGACCAATTTAAACCATTTTCAATAGGCTTCGTTCTTGGGTCAAAAGAAAAGTATGTGCCAAAATTTTATCAAATTATCTTGAAAATTTAGATCTGTATAGTGCGCCCAAGGTTTACATGGATACACAGACGGACAGACGGACATAGCTTAATCGACACAGAAAGTGATTCTAAGCTGTTTGGTATACTTTAATACTTATCCACTTCATATACATATGTACCTCCGATAGACTTCTAAGTATAACATAGACTTAAAGTCCTATTGGTCATCATTTACCTCTTCACTTTCCATACCCGGAAATTCTGTTAGAATATGTCGTAAGACCTCGGAGTCTACGGAGAGTATCTTCAAAATCTATACAACTCGTTGAAATTGTCGATAGATTCTTAGAACTAGGTCCTTAAGATCCACCTCGTCTTTTGATATTAGTTTTATACTTGTTGCAACTAGGGATGCCAAACGGGAATTCCCGATTCCCGAAAATCCCGGGATTTTCGGGATTTGAAAGTACCGAAAACCGGGATTTTAAAAAATGAAATCCCGGGAAATTTCGGGATTTTAAAATCCCGAATTTTTAAGTATTTTTCCGCTATTTTATACATTATAAAGTACTAAATAAGAGAATTTAAAAAGTTTTTGGACTTAAGATGACTCTACTAACTTACAAGCTGAAATATCAAAAAAAAGTAAGAGTGCTATATTCGGCTATGCCGAATATGCTTTTCTATAAACATCAGGGTGATATTACTCATCAAATTTACTGATAGGACCTTATATGAGAGGTAGGGTGAATCATTGACCGTTTTTATAAAATTTTTCATAATTTTTTTAGACCAATTTTGGTTCATACACTTTCCGGTAGGAAGATTTACGTTCCTATAAAAGTTTCTTAGCTTTTGGCGAGTAAGAAACTTACTTATCTCAAATTTCATCTCTACACTCGTACTTGTAAGCCAGTAATGAGCGTTAAAGTATTTATCTGGATGGGACCTTATGTAGGGGTAGGGTCACTTATGGACCGAAACACATAAAACTTGGTAGAGAGATTTTGACTCGCATGAAACATATGTGTATCGAATTTCATCGCTATACTCGTATTTTTAAGCCAGTAATGAGCGTTAAAGTTATTTTTTTAACGGGACCTTATATGGGGGTAGGGTCAATTATGAACCGACCCACATAAAATTTGGTAGAGAGGTTTTGGCTCGTCAGGGATTTACGCATATAAAATTTCATTGCTATACTAAATAGGCATAGATACTATCGGATATATAAAAATAACAAGTACGAAATTATAGGCGGGCGAGGCCGACCATATAACCCCATACACCAGTTATGAGAGTAAAATGTAATTTAGTTTTCATAATAAAAGTATACCTCGCCTCCGATATATTCTAGCACTTTATTGTTAAAAAACTATTTTTCTGAAATATGCTTGGGGGAAGGACGCCATCATATGAGTCGATCCTCATAAAATTTGGAGGGCGAATTTACGGTTACATAAAATGTTTTATGCTGAATTTCATTGCGACAGTTCTCTTTTTAAGCGAATTGTGGACACTAATTCTTTTTTAAAGCTGTGTTTTGTATGGGGGCTCGGATCAAAAGCCCGATCATTTCAAATTTCATCAGCGTATTTTAGGAGAGTATAAAACAAAAGCACTACTCCGGAGAAACCCAATATACCATCCCTACTAAGGGTATAAAAAGGGCAATAAATAGGCATTGATACTATCGGATATCTATAATGGAAATCAACCTGTCAATAAGATGGCGAGAAGATAATTCCCTTGGTTAGTAAACACGGGATATAAGGTGGAGGAGATATAGGTGCGGTACAGGTGCTCTATGTAGCCTCGTATGGATCCCCATTACACATACTATTTAAATATTATTTGGAAACCATTGTAAATTTGGATATCATGGGTATTATTTCAGGTTTTTATTCTACTATTCAGTGCCTGGGATGGAAAGATTTTTATTCTAAGTATGTACTTTGAATTAATTTGTTTTTCTTTTCACAAAATGCTTATTGGAAAGTAAACACCTACTAAGAGTATTCATATTGCAATATGAAATAAAACATTTTATTTTTGTCGGTAAATTATTAAGATTTTTTGAATTTTTTTTATATTTTTCGGGATTTCTAAATCCCGGATCCCGATATCGGGATTCCGGGATTTATTTAAAAATCCCGAATCCCGGGATTTCTAAAAACCAGTCCCGATTGGCATCCCTAGTTGCAACAGATTTTCTTGATTATAATTTAAACTCAGCTTTGTTAAAAAGCCTTCTAACAAGAAGTCGAAGTGCTTTACGTGAATATCTGCCGTGTTGACCTTGTTTTACGGACGTTATCTTACAGCCACAGGGTGAGCTGATTAGACGACTTATCACCGCATCTTGCACGCAGTTGGCAAATTTTTTACATGGTTCTGCCGGTTCATGTACAAGCACTTTGCTCAAGTACTCGAGCTCAGACCATGGCTGCCCCGTTGCAAAAACAACCACGCATATTCTGTTCATTCGGCAACAGCACCTAAACACGTAGTCGGTAGACCGAAATACGAATTCATGAAATAAAATGTTCTCATTCACAGAGAACACACTGTGGTAAATCTGATATGAACAGTCTTTACAATAACCGGGATAAGACAAAGTCCGAAACCCTGAGTGCTACCGCTTCGCGAGGTAGCAGATTATGTGGTTCTCTGGTTCGACCGCATGTCAAATCATTCCAAGGAAAGACCGAGAATACATTTGATTATCACCAGTTTATAGTTCAGGCAGTCCCGGCTACCAATACTAAAAGTATTGGCAGCACCACTTTCCCCCGGGATTGAAGTAGCACCAAGTTAAGGGAACAAGGTAACAAGTCCCCGGGGCAACAGCCTTCTAAGAGTTGCAAATCGAAATAGTTTGTTGATGTTTTCATGGATCAATTTCACGAATGTCTCGGACGATATTATTCATAATGGTTCGCTTCTGGATTATTTGCATATCTTCGGTCTGTAACAGCAACTCACAGCTTTAGTGCGTCCATTTGACATTCACCAATGATCAACTTTTGATGAACTGTATAACGGAAAAAGCATATTTTCCAAAAATACTGAGTTCCTCGGATATTGCAGTTTTTGCAATGCGAGGGGTAATTTAGAGAAGTAATTAAACTGACGGTCTGATCAGGTGCATTAGGAACCGGTGACCTGCAGAGTATTATTTTGGAATTTGTCTTGTACCGTTATTAGAAAGGTGCCATCGGGGTCCGCGTGTTGATTGTGGTTGAAACACAAATCGCGTGAGTGGAATTTTGGTTTAAAGATTGAAGCACGGTGAAATTAATTTTTCGTGATAAGTTCGATGCTATTGCCGATACAACATGATCCCTCAAGCAGTGACTGTGAGACTAAATATTAGAGATGAGCTGATATCAAAAGAGTTGGATATAGAATGAATCAGGGTATGCGTAGCTAACCCAATAGCATACCCTAGTGAATGTATCGTATGTTTTTCTTAATGAATGTGTTGCATAAAAGAGTTGCGTGATGCCCGGTACCCTATTCCTATGTTATCGATAAATTTTCCTTCTATATCAGGGTATATTCAAGGTTTACTTTGTCCACACCAGACTTACCGCAGTATGTCAACTGTGAGTAAGGATTGAAGTATTCGTTTAATGTTGGATATCGTTCTTAGGTCCATTAAAGGTGCCGTTCCATCAGTCTGTTTGCGGATTGTCGTCGAGAAATGCTTCAGATATGGTCTGAAGATTGCCGAATATTAAGCAATAAAAATTTGTCACCTTTGATATGTATGAGAACTATAGGCATGAAATGGGGTCTTATATCCACCGACAGCCAGAAGGCAATTAGGGCGATATCAGGTGATAGAATTAAATCAAAGACCGTATTGGATTATAAGAAAGCTTTAACTGAATACTCTCTCAGAGGTAAGGTTTACATCATATTTGTACCAGGACACTCGGGAGTAGTCGGCAACGAAAGGGCAAATGTAATAGATTTAAAGAGAAGGGAGCTCGAGATAGTTAACCTGATGAACGCAAAACCATTCGACGCAACAAAATATGGGTAAGAGAATCCCATAAGGCCTCTTGGAATAATGAAATGGTGGGTAGAAAGATCCTATGGGGTGACCCTGCTGAGAACAAGACGAGAAATCTCCTCAAGTTAGTATGATGGTACGTATTCTGAGTGGACACACAGGATTACGAGCACATCTATACAAAATTGGCCGTGCGGATTCAGACGAATGTAGACCATGTGGCCATTTTCTCATGAAAATGAGCGCACAATAGGCTCGATAGTGGCCTAGGTGTATTTCTTCGGATTTGATTTACTATACATCCTCCTATCAACCTAACCTAACCTAACCTAACCTTACCTAAGGGGCAGTAATGAGTCGTCTCTAACTCATCCTGTTATTGCAAATATACCCATTTTGCAAATTAATGTATAAATTAGAAATTTGTGCACATTATTATTTGTAACCCTGTACAAATGTTACACTCTTCTATATGGAATTTTTTTTATAAAGTTCATTTAATGTCTCTTAAGCTAATACATTTCTTTATTGTTCACAACACTTTACTGTTGGCACTTTAATTAATGTCAGTTGTCCAAATAGGTTTTTTTCTTACAAAAAGAAGAAAAAATATATAAATAAAACAATACTACTTACAAATTCATCACAACTTGACATGTTTCCAAAGTAAAAAACAAAAACAACACATTTCATATTACATACATGTACTATGTCATGGAATATGTTAAATTTATGTCTAACTTTTGTATGGGAGTGATGGTCCTTAAGTCATATATAGTATAAAAATAAATTTTTCTAATTTATTTTATGTAATGCACATTAACTAAATTAAGATACAAACAGTAAAAATAACAAGTTTATAAAAAAAAAAACAACAACTTAGAACAAAAAGGAAAAAGAAAGGAAAGTTGTATGTATTATCCAAAATTAGCTAAGGATACTATTACTAGAATTAGCACTATATCAACAGCATAGTATCATATGGAAGTGCTTATCTACAGAGCAGCTGTGGGTATTTTTGGAAACCAATATATGGGTGTTGATTAAGTTGCTGTTTTACACTTGTTGAAAAAAATGTCCTAAGGCACAGCCATTTAAGAATATGCTTATATTAGTTAAGATGTGTATTTCCCATCACTGTTATATGTATGTATAGGTTTGTGTGTATGTTTAAAAATTAGAGTTTGCTGGAGTGCTTGATTTTCCTTTTTCCAGTTTTTTCTTTCATTTTTATTGGGGGGGTATGTGACACATGCTACTTAAGTATTTAGGAAACATTAGAGACTCAATTAGGCAAAGTTATTTCCTATTGACAATATTTATGCAAATAATCTTAAAGACATGATACTTACTTACAATACTCTGACACAAGCACTTATGTACACACACATACACTTTATGTGAATTTTGACATGTTTATGTTTTTAAATAAACTCAAACATTACTCATTCTCATTAATTTGGGATAATCTTGTTACTTTGTGTCAGAGCAACTCATAAACAACAGAAAAGCAACGGAAACGGAAGTGCGTCTTATGTATGAATGTAACAATGTATCCATGCTTATGTTTTAATGCGAGGGTGTGTATGTTATTTATTTCCATAACATTGTTATATCTGCCCAGCAGTTTTGGAAGTAGTCAATGTGGATCTAGAATCAAATCTACAACCAGAGTTAAAATTCTTATATCGATACCTCCGCCTGGAATTGCAGGGTTGTTTTTATTTCTTTTTTTCATCATACACATTTTCATAATAGCTCACGTGTGTAGGAAAATATAAAACACAATTTGTTTATTTTTTATATTTATTAATTTATACCTACTTGTTGTTTTATAGAGCTGCAGTAAAAAACAAAAGTTTAAATTTTTTATTCAGCTGTATCGAAGTTTTTGTACTTACTACTTAAAGTATACTCTATCTGAACTGTATGATAACAAATCTTAACTGATTAAATTAAATTTCAACAAGTGAGAGTGTTATATTCGGCTGTGCCGAATCTCATATACCCACCATCAAACCGTATGCCGTAAAAGGAATGCTCCCCTATAAACATCAGGGTGATATTACTCATCAAATTTACTGAAGAGGACTTAATATAAGAGGTAGGGTTAATTATTGACCGTTTTTCATAAAATTGTTCATAAATTTGTTTAGACCGATTTTCTATGTTCCTGACACTTTTCGCATGAAATTCGGTGGGCAGATTTACTTTCCTATAAAAGTTTCTTATATCAAATTTCATAACTGTATACGTATTTTCAAGTCAACAATGATCGCTAAAGTAATTTTCTGAAGCGGACCCTATATGCGGGTAGGATATATTATGGATCGATCCTCAATAAATTTGGTAGAGAGATTTTAACTTGTATAAAACTTATGTATGTCGGATTTTATCGCTATACTCGTATTTTTAAGTCAGTAATGAGCGATAAAGTAATTTTTTGAAGGGGACCTTATATGGGGGTAGGGTCAATTATGGACCGCTCCTCAGATTTTGGTTTGCATGGAACTTATGCATGTTGAATTTCATTGTATTTTTATAACTTATAACTTATGTGAGTCGAATTTCATCGCTATTTTCGTATTTTAAATGCAGTAATGAGCGTTATAGCAATTTTCCGAAGGGGACCTTATATGGGGGGTCAATTATGGACCGATCCTCATAAAATTTGGTAGGGAGATTTTTGATCATATGAAACTTATTTATGTCGAATTTCATCGCTATACTCGTATTTTTAAAACAGATATGCCCGTTAAAGTTGTTTTTCGGGGGTCCACTTGTACTGGGGCTATACGAAAACGTAGACCGATATTGCCCATTTTCAATACCAAACAAACTTTACCTATGGAGAATATTTGTAGAAAATGTCAACCCTCTAGCTTATCCCGTTCATACTCTATCGTGCTTTCAACAGACAGACAGACGGACGGGCATGGCTAGATCGTCTTAGAATTTAATAAGGACCCAGAATATATATACTTTTGGGGGTCTATGACCAATATTTCGATGTGTTACAAACGGAATGACAAAATCAATATACCCCCCATCTTTTTTGATGGTGGGTATAAAAACGAAACGATTTGAAATTTACGAAAGTACTTGATAGTAGGGATTCAAGATGGAAAATTAAATTTAGGCCTTTTTAGGGAATTTTCGGTTGGATTTAAACTCAAATGCAAACTTGATTTCAGATAAAAATAAGATAGATATTAAATTAATCCCAAAATAGGCTTGATTTGAGAACGAATTGTACTTGATTTAATTAACTAATATTCATTAGAATGTCCCAAAACATGTTGAGAAAAATGTTTCTATAATCTCTCGATTATGAGTTTTAGTCCTTATAAAATAACATAAAGGACCAATATATATATATATATATATATATATATATATATATATATATATATATATATATATATATATATATATATATATATATATTTTTATATATATATATTTTTTTTTTTTTTTTTAAATTTTTCTACTGTTAATTTAACAAACTGTTAATGTAACAAATATAATAATAAAATCAATATAACCACCATTTTTTTATGTGGTGGTTATAAACATGAAAATTTGAGCACTTGTAACATATTTGTAACTTTAGACAGCAAATTATTTAAAAGCTACAAAGTTGAGTATTGATATTGATACCTTAAGTGCTGCTGCAAAATTGTCAGAATTTAATTAAATTTACAATTTTAACAACTCTATACAAAAAGGGGTTAAAAAAGGATAATATATTACTTTATTTAGAACTAACATACGCTCTAAGTGTGTATTTAATATTACAAATTAATTTTGTCTTATTGTGGGTTTTCGCTTCCTTTCAATAGATAAGAAATAAAAGGGTGGATTTGATTTTAAAAAGGCAATTAATATATATATATGAATGTGTATTAAAAAAAAGCAAAAATATTAAGAAGACATTTTTATCTTATCAAAAGGAAAGAAAATAATTGAGCTTTTATAGGTACACACCATCAAATTGCCTGAAGGTATGACAAAGTTAATAAACATAGAGATTTCCTTCGGGCTGAAACATTCTAATTTGTTATTTAAATATGCCATTTAAACTTTACTTTCAAGTGCTTCTAAATTAGACGTATACTTAATATTTGTAATATCAATAAATTATTAACACGTATACGTACCGGTGTCCTTAATAAAAGTCGTGTAATTTTTTTCTGCTGTACCGAATCTTATATATACAAACCGTATGCCACAAACGAATGCTCTCCTATAAACATCAGGGTAATATTACTCATCAAATTAACTAAAGAGAATCTTATATGAGAGGTCGACACTTTCCGCATGAAATTCGGTAGGAAGATTTACGTTCCTATAAAAGTTTCTTATATCATTCATTCATTTCAACTCTACACTTATTTTTAAGTGAGCAATGATCGTTAAAGTAATTTTCTGAAGGGGACCCTATATGCGGTAGGATCAATTATGCACCGATCCTCAATAAATTTGGATTTTAACTCATATAAAACATATGTGTGTCGAATTTCATCGCTTTACTCGCATTTTTAACATAATTAAGTTTTTAAGTCATTTTCTGAAGGGGAGCTTATATGGGGGTCAATCATTTGCAGATTCTCACAGAAGTCCGTAAAGAGATTTAGGCTCGTAAGACACTTACTTATGTCGAATTTCATCTCTATAATCGTACATTTAAGCCGGTAATGAGCGTTAAAGTAATTATCTGAAGGGGACCTTATGGACCGATCCACATAAAATTTGTTAGAGAGATTTTGCTCATAAGAATGCTCGAATTTTTAAGACAGTAATTAGCGTTAAAGTCATTTTCTAAAGAGGACCTTGTATGGGCGGTAGAGTCAATTATGGACCGATCCACATAAAATTTGGTAGAGTTTATTTTGCTCATAAGAGATTTACTTATGTCATATTTCACACAATTTTTAAGCCAGTAAAGAGCGTTAAAGTCATTTTTTAAAGGGCCTTATATGTGGGGTATTATGTCGAATTTCCTGGCTATACTCGTACTTTTAAAACAGATATGAGCGTTAAAGAAGCTTTTTTGGGGGGTCCACTAAAGGCTATAAAGGCTATCCGAAAATGTGGACCGATATTGCCCTTTTTCAATACCAAACAAATTTTAGCTGTAGAGAATATTTGTGGAAAATTTCAACCATCTAGCTCATTCCGTTCGGACTCCATCGTGCTTTCAACAGATATACAGATAGACAGACAGACAGACAGACAGACTGACAGACAGACAGACAGACAGACAGACAGACAGACAGACAGACAGACTGACAGACAGACGGACATGGCTAGATTGTCTTAGAATTTAATAAGTACCCAGAATATATATACTTTTGTGGGTGTATAACCAATATTTCGATGTGTTACAAAGAAAATAAGTATGAAATTTTATTGTTCAAAATTTCTTTGTGATAAGAGCTTCAACTTTTCCTCAGTTTGCAAGATATGAGCCTAAGAAAATTATCACTTTTTTGCAAAAAGACACCGAGGCCCCAAATCTTTGGGGACACATAGAAAAAGTGCATGATTTTGGGCAAAACTGGGAGACATGAGTATTTTTTTCTTTTGGGCTTTTATCACTTACCGGTGTCCGTACATGTTTAAAATAATCAACTATTATAATTAAAGTTGTAAATATTTTTACATAGTAAACAGTTTTACTAAATTATTAACAAAATAATACCGAAAAATAGGATAAAAGTTTGGTTGTGGGCATGGTCGTCATGAAATTGTATAAGATTGTGGTATAAATTTTAAAAATACTTCGTAAAATTGACTCATAGTTTTTCACTTAAATTTATATATTTATAAATTTTCTAAATTAAAGTAGGCGTGTTCTTATTATAGCCACGCCTACTTATTTGAAGCATTTTGATCTTATGAGACTTGATTCAATTTGTGTGTTTATTATTGCTTTATATTGTATATTACTCAACAATAATATATTAGCATTAACGTACTAAGTGGGCGTGGCCCACTTTAAGCATTACTCTATACCTAAGAGTCTTATTCATTAACATTTTCAAAGGTTTATAAAACGAAATTTCATACAATTTGTTTGATAAGTGTTTATGAATAAGACTCTTAATATGAATTCTGTACTTCTTTCGTACCAGAATGTTCCAAATGTGACACTATGCAATGGTCAAAAGTCTTCAAATTTCAATCATTATCCGCCTAATGAGTCACTGACTTATCGACTGATTCATTTTAGCTAAACGCCTGAAGCTAAAGTTTTGAAATTTGGAATGAAGGTTGGTCACCCGCCAAATCCTTGTACTTTGGAAGAGAGTTACAAATGACATGTCTTACTATAGTATGAGTTCTATTCATTTTATTTCATTAGGATGAGGGTAGCGAAGTAAATATTTTTTAAACAAATTTATTACAGAAATTATTTCTTTTAGTTGTAAAGTGTTTTAAATTTTCAAACATATGTACATAAATATGTATGTAGATTGATTTTCATCCATCAATGTCAATAATATCATTACTACCAAAATCGAATTTAAATATTTTGTTTTATTTTAGCAAAAAAATAATGTTTGGGAATTTATGTTACTTTGCCAGTTAAGTAAAGTATCCATATACTTTTACCTGTGCCAAGTAAAAGTACACAGATTTCAAATGGAAAAATCATATTTTTTTAAAGTAAAACTTTTTAAAAATTATTCTTATCATCGATTTTTTTAAATAAATATCAATCAATTATATTATTGTAATACGAATGTTTGCATAAATATCTGTAGTATTGCTTAGTTTTTCCCTTTAAGTAAAAAAAAACTTTATTGTTTTTTTTTTTCTTTGAGTGTAGCTGTTTTCAACATTGAAACAATGAACTAAAATAGTACAATAGATGAAATATGTATATTGCTGCTCAGATTTACTGGGGTAACATGATTTATTTCCACATTTTCTATTAGATATTTTGACAACGACAATATTAAAACATTCTATATCATCTATCTATTTTTGGCAGAGGGCGCAGACAGAAATTGTATAGAAAAACAATATCCTTGAAATGTCAAATATGACAATAGATAACCACATAGAAAAACATAGGGAACAAAAAACATGATGTATTTATTTTTTTTTATACATTAAGGTTGTTTTTTTACGGGCTACTGTGTCTCCCCTATAATTTAGGTTATTTAGATTAGAAAAAACTGCACTTAGGCCGCTATAAGGCCTGTTGTGCGCTCCTTTATATAGAAATATTATAATTATCTGCACAGAGGAAAAAATATATACACGCCTGGTACCAAATTGACACCAAATTTTTCAATAACATCCATTGTCAAGTATATGCATACATACAACAACAACAACATGTAATGTATATCACGCAACTTTGTCAACATTGCAACAATTCGTTGTTGCAATCTAAACTTTCTGCACATCCGTTGTCTAAATGTTAACAAATGTAGTAAGTTCACTATTTACTCAGATTTTGAAACAATGCGGAAAACAACTTCGTAGTAATGTGGAAATTCTGGCCTCTCTCTCTCTCTCTCTTGGCGAAAACCATATTTGGGAGAGGACTGATTGTTCATCACCTCTAATTATTCTCCCATACAATCGGATAGAAAGAATTCAATCAAATAACACCCTATTATATATGTACATATGTATGTATTTTTCTTATATATGCAAAAAACAAACAACATTTGTAGATAGTATTTTAAAAAGACACAATCGGAATACTCATTCTTACCCCGAGGAGTATAAATGAAAGAATGATTGCTAAATACATCATCAAGAATGTCAAAACAGAGGTTTCCTTAACATGTCTATTATGGTGGCACCGTTGGTGTTTAAACAAAATTAGTTCGTTAGCAAAGAAATTTAGAGGAGAAAGTAGAGATCTTCCTCACAAATAGAAATATCCGCTCAGAAAATAAATTTAAATTTTTAAATTAACTTAACTTTATTGTAGTTGGCCCTAATTTTAGGTCCAACCTAATGTATAATGAATGTGCGATTGGTTTTAAAGAATAATGCTCAAAAGTAAGTTTTATGTGGTTTGGAGAATCGATCGATATTTCGTTGTTATAAAAAAAGAAATCTTATAATTCCAATAACTTACTTTGAAAATACATGAAAAATATTTTTAAAAATTGTAATTTTTGTATTAAGAATTAAATTCTACTATTAAATAACTAACTAACTACCTAACTATTAAATAACTAACTAACTAACTAACTAACTAACTAACTAACTAAATAACTAACTACTAACTAACTAACTAACTACTAACTACTACTAACTAACTAACTAACACTAAACTAACTAACTAACTAACTACTAACTAACTAACTAACTAACTACTAACTAACTACTAATAACTAACTAACTAACTACTAACTAACTACTAACTAAACTAACTAACTACTAACTAACTAACTAACTAACTAACTAACTAACTAACTAACTAACTAACTAGCTAACTAACTAACTAACTAACTAACTACTAACTAACTAACTACTAACTACTAACTAACTAACTAACTAACTACTAACTAACTAACTAACTAACTAACTACTAACTAACACTAACTAACTAACTAACTAACTAACTAACTAACTACTAACTACTAACTAACTAACTAACTAACTAACTAACTAACTAACTACTAACTAACTAACTAACTAACTAACTAACTAACTAACTACTAACTAACTAACTAACTAACTAACTAACTAACTAACTACTAACTAACTAACTAACTACTAACTAACTAACTACTACTAACTACTAACTAACTAACTACTAACTAACTAACTAACTAACTACTAACTTAACTAACTAACTACTAACTCTAACTAACTACTAACTAACTTAACTAACTAACTACTAACTAACTAACTACTAACTAACTAACTACTAACTAACTAACTACTAACTAACTAACTAACTAACTAACTAACTAACTAACTAACTAACTAACTAACTAACTAACTAACTAACTAACTAACTACTAACTAACTAACTAACTACTAACTACTAACTAACTACTAACTACTAACTAACTAACTAACTAACTAACTAACTAACTAACTAACTAACTAACTACTAACTAACTAACTAACTAACTAACTAACTACTAACTAACTAACTAACTACTAACTAACTACTACTAGCTAACTAACTAGCTAACTAACTAACTAACTAACTAACTAATTAACTAACTAACTAACTAACTAACTAACTAACTAACAGAGGTTTTATAAAAAGTTTATAAAACCTCTGTTCACTACTTATTCATTCGCATTTCAAATGACTCTTTTTACACGGGATGACATTGGAGACAAGTACCTATTTACCACGCTCGCTTACAAATTGGGCGTTAAAGAAGTTATTGAGTAAGTTGTTTTGTATTTTTTTAATAAAAAGAGCCAGCGAGACTACGAACCAGGGACTTGGGTTTGTTAATCAAATGATTTACTCGCTTCATCACTGTTCTTAACTAGCAATCAAATAAAATGTGCAAGCAAAATGACAAAACCGAAAATTATGTACTTCTATATCAGATTAAAAGAAAGTCATTAGTATAGTACTTCTAAGTAATGATAAATGTTAGTAGTTGTCATTAAAAGTATGTTTTTGATTAAGTAAAAGTTATTACCAGCCCAGCAAAAACTGGGTAATAGCTTTCAATTGTAATTAATTATCTAACAACATACTTTTCAATGATTACTACATATCGCCTGGATTACATAGAAGTGGTCTAATAAGGTCTTACTAATAATGTATTATATAAATACTTTCTAATTCATTAGTCATCTTTTCAGTAAAAATATAGAAGCTGTATACGTTTTTTCATGCGATTTACAATGACTACTTTTTCTAATTACTTGTAATCGTTTGTGGTAAGTACTTGCCTCCAATGACATCACCGTGTTAAAATAATGACTTAAAATGCTATTGTGTAAGTAAATTTTAGCATTTTAACCCCTTACATGGTAATGAAAGTTTTTACTGGGAGATTTGGGTAGTTAGTGCTGTACGAGTATTATTCCATTATGGCATCAAGATTGCATATTATATCCTCTTCCGAAATTATGACTCAAGTCTGAATTTCATGGGGATGTCTAAATAACACAACCAAGCACTTATATAGGAACATCCTTTGAAAATAATTTTAAATATACTTATAGTTGGTTTAACATTCCTGAGCACACATTCTTCCTGGGTGCAATGTTATTAAATCAAGAAATTTTGTTAATATACTTACAATAGCAGTATGTTAACAAAATGTGTGGAACCAGTTTAATATTTTCAAAAAAAAATTATAAAAATGATTCCCTTAATACATATATGTTGTGTATGTGGGTATGCTTTTAGCTGTGTTTGATATAAACATTGAAATAAAACGAAGACAAGACTTTATAAAATCAACCGCATTTAGTAATTGAAGTTGTTGTTTGTTTTTCTTCCTTTTTATTTCATTTGTTTATCTTTACATCCGTCTGTCGCTCCTTCCTGTTTGCTATCTTTTGTTTACTTTTTTTTTTGCTATCAGTTAAAGAAAACTTTTTTTTATGAGATATTAAGAAAAACTAAATATGGGAACTAACATAAGCAAACCCACTAAAAACTGTCAAAGCGTAAAATAATCTATATGTTTTCTTTTGGTTGTTCCATGACCCACTAATAGAAACGATAAAAAAACAAATATTATTATAGAAATACGAAAACTGTGTAGTAAGTCCTTTTAAATACTGAAATAACTTAAGAATAGATCTTTAAGTTATTGAACAATAACTTATTTTTCAATAACTATTGCTTACTATTTACACTACATGGAATTGGGAATGTGTGTACTGCAAACATCTATCAATAATGTAACAATTGATCCTTAGGACATTCTTTAGCTGTTTATTATAAAAAAGTCAATCCTTACCAATATATTACTATGTAAAGCAACTTGGTAAGCAGTAGTCATTAAGAAGTATGTGAACCAGTAATAGCAAGACATTTGCTGGGTTACTATATTTGCTTCTGTTTGAAATTTTTACTCAAATAAACTAATAAAAAGAACTTATCATTATCATAGTATATGTATATAATCATAATGGCATATACTTTGAGATACTGCTGATAGTGTAAAGAAAACCCCTCTTAAACATTGTATGTATTTTTTAGTAATTACACCCTAAACCCAAAAAATATTGATGACACAATAACCTTTAAGTTTATCAATCCTGTCGGAATAACTAATGCATTTAACGGAAAACTATTTAAATTAAAATTTAGAACAAATTAGTTTAAAGAGTACTCTGAAATATGGTAAAAATCGGTCATAGATATAAGATCACTTCAGAAAACGGCATCTTCTGAATATTTACATTCGTAATTAATTTGTGTGAATTTTAATTCCTTTAAAATATTATGGAGATCAGTCTATAATTGACTATATATAGGGCTATCTTCCCTTTCAATTAATTTTCAACTGTTGTAGAGTATTATATAGTCGAATATCTCTGCCTTTACAATCTTACTTGTGTATGTTCCTTTTTTTTGTTAAATGAAGAGAAACAAATCAGTAAATTACTATTATTGATAAATGTTAAAAGTTTTGCAATTTTTTATAAAAATATGTAGTTTGCTAAAAGTAATAATCAATTTCGTTAACTTTGTATTTGAAAGTTTTAGAAATTGTATTCATTTATCTGGAAAAAATTAAAATGTAATAAAATATATCTTGAATTTATTTATATGAACTTCAATACACAGCAAAGAAGTTTGAAATTTTTATTAGACAAATCAACAAAGTCTTGTAAGTACTTGTTCTCTGCTACATAGTGGGGATACACTACAGCATCTGTTAATAAATGTAGGTGATTTTCTGGAGCGAAGCCATTTATTGAGTTAATTTATCTGATTTTTGATTAATTGTAAAGATTTATTTCTCTAAATGGAGTAACACTTGTGCCCATCAAAATTGTTCCCTTTAAGTAAAGTGACCAAAGTGTCATCCAAAATCCAGAATTAGAGATATGCTGGATTAAAGGACATTCACGGTGACCTTCATCATTCACTGGGTAGACTAGAGAATGACTTAAAAGATCATGAATAAGCACACTGTCAAAGTACTCGTGCAATGTAATATTTTCTTATGGTAGTTCCCTATAGTACTAGTTTCCAATAGTAGTAGGAATGCCAGGTAGTAAGTACTAAATCAGTACTTGATGCGCATTATGCGTTTTGCAAGCATCTGCATTACTGCATTACATAGAAGTACTCTACTAAGTACTTTATTTTGATATAGAAGTACTTTATTATAGAAGTACTTTTACATTTGACTAACAAACCGAAGTCCCTAGTTCGTATTCTAGCTGGCTCTATTTGTTATTAAAATGTAAAACAACTTACTCAACAACTTCTTTGTAAGCGAGATTGCAAGTACTTCTTTTAACGTGGAGAGGTAATTACTAGAACCCAGTGTCATCCCTGTGTTATAAAAATGAGTTGAAATGATAATAGAGAAGTAGCGAACAGGGCTTTCATAAGCTTTTTAATTCATTGCTTTTCAATGTAAGTTTTTCCTCGGTATATACATATGTATACATAGGTATATATAGTGTACTATAAAGATTTATAGATGAGCTTAGATTTGAGTCAAAACTTCGGAAGAGGACCTAATACGAAATCTATCGGATTCTTGTCATATTAAAAAATTAGTTAGTTACTTATTTAGTTAGTTAGTTACTTACTTAGTTAGTTAGTTAGGTAGTTAGTTAGTTATTTATTTAGTTAGTTAGTTAGTTAGTTAGTTAGGTAGTTAGTTAGTTATTTATTTATTTATTTAGTTAGTTAGTTAGTTAGTTAGTTAGTTAGTTAGTTAGTTAGTTAGTTAGTTAGTTAGTTAGTTAGTTAGTTAGTTAGTTAGTTAGTTAGTTAGTTAGTTAGTTAGTTAGTTAGTAGTTAGTTAGTTAGTTAGTTAGTTAGTTAGTTACTTGGTTAGTTAGTTAGTTAATTAATTTATTAATTTGTTAGTTAGTTAAATAGTTTGTTATTTATTTAGTACGTTATATAGCAATCGACTACTATAGAAGGGTGATCTGTGATCCACCACAAGCATCCAATATATGTACGTATTTGCTGTATTTACAAAATAATACAAGTATTTCCATAGTTCTTTATATCTTAATCATACCAATATGAAAGATACAACTTTTAAAAAGAAACCAACTTTTGTTTTCCTTTCTTCTGCTCTAAGTTAACAATTTACAAAACTGACATTTTAACCACTTGTAAAAAAAGTAATAAAAACTGAGAAATGAAAAACAACTACTAGTAACGAGTATGCCGCAGAATACAAAACACAAAATGAGCAAAATATATAAAAAGAAATTTAAAAGTTTTCAACTACAACTTGGATTTTCTTTTTACTCTTTAACTCAAGTTTTTAACTAAAGAATTATGCAACATAAAATAATGCGAAACATTTGTAGTCTTACTTTTTCTTTCATTTGCCAAAGTACAAGAAAAACTGAGCAGCAGACTTTGTTTTGGCAAGAAAACGAAAAGAAAAAAAAAAAACAAAACATAAAAAGGAACTGAAAATAAATATAAGTATACATACAGCTTTTCTGTTGTAGGCGTAAATAATCGTGAACATATACACTTGCACACATACAAGTTGCAACTGGTTTCCTTTTGCTACTTATTTGTTTCTTTACATTAGATTTTCACTTTTATATATTAAAGGGGTACACTTTCAATTTTACTGATTTAAAATATAAGAGAAGTTTTATCAGATTTGTTTGAATTTTCAAAACTTTGTTTCAAATATATCCTTAAAGGTGCTTTTAATGGTTTTGAAATTAACGCGGTAAGTTGTAGAGTTTTATCTTCAGCTCTTTGACTAAAATTAAAAAACTCCACCATTTACCGGACAATGTGTTCACAGGAACACTTCTCACAAATTTTGAAACAAATACTTAAAAAATCGTTCAACTGGGTACTGTAGTTTCTGAGTTTATCGATTACGAACAAACATTACTCTTTTTTTACAAAAGAAGATTATTACAATCAGACTATAGACCAGACTATAGACCAGACTATAGACTAGACTATAGACTAGACTATAGACTAGACTATAGACTAGACTATAGACTAGACTATAGACTAGACTATAGACTAGACTATAGACTAGACTATAGACTAGACAATAGACTAGACTATAGACTAGACTATAGACTAGACTATAGACTAGACTATAGACTAGACTATAGACTAGACTATAGACTAGACTATAGACTAGACTATAGACTAGACTATAGACTAGACTATAGACTAGACTATAGACTAGACTATAGACTAGACTATAGACTAGACTATAGACTAGACTATAGACTAGACTATAGACTAGATTATAGACTAGAACTATAGAATAGACTATAGACTAGACTAGAGACTATAGACTAGACTATAGACTAGACTATAGACTAGACTATAGACTAGACTATAGACTAGACTATAGACTAGACTATAGACTAGACTATAGACTAGACTAGACTATAGACTAGACTATAGACTAGACTATAGACTAGACTATACACTAGACTATACACTAGACTATACACTAGACTATACACTAGACTATAGACTAGACTATAGACTAGACTATAGACTAGACTATAGACTAGACTATAGACTAGACTATAGACTAGACTATAGACTAGACTATAGACTAGACTATAGACTAGACTATAGACTAGACTATAGACTAGACTATAGACTAGACTAGACTATAGACTAGACTAGACTATAGACTAGACTAGACTATAGACTAGACTATAGACTAGTCTATAGACTAGACTATAGACTAGACTATAGACTAGACTATAGACTAGACTATAGACTAGACTATAGACTGGACTATAGACTAGACTATAGACTAGACTATAGACTAGACTATAGACTAGACTATAGACTGACTATAGACTAGACTATAGACTAGACTATAGACTAGACTATAGACTAGACTATAGACTAGACTATAGACTAGACTATAGAATAGACTATAGACTAGACTATAGACTAGACTATAGACTAGACTATAGACTAGACTATAGACTAGACTATAGACTAGACTATAGACTAGACTATAGACTAGACTATATTAGACTAAAGACTAGACTATAGACTAGACTATAGATTAGACTAAAGATTAGTCTATTGACTAGACTAGACTAGACTATGAATGAAATTTTTCTTTCTGTTGAGAAATGAAATACAGCTCAAAAAGTTGTAATGTTTCCTATTAATAAAATAGTGTGATATTGTATGTATGTATGTGTTATAGTGTGGCAGGAAGTAATGGTTACACGTTTTTTAGTTGCAGTTCTTTTCAACACACGTTTTCTTCTTAAGAATTTTGAAACTAATGGGGAAAGAATTAAATCTTAAAAAAAAAAATATTAAAAAAAAAATAAAAAAATGTTTACCCTGTAAATAGTTAAATAGTTTGTTCAACAATGATGAATGTTTACATGCAACTTTGTAAACAAAATGAAGCTATATATTTAAAATTAATACTTATACTATAGTTTAGTATTAAAAATGTATAAAAAAAAAATACGAAAAAAAACTAAAAACAAAGTTTTTCTTAAAAAGTAACTACTTTGTATCACACACTGAATATCCGTCTCAGTTTTTTTGGCTTTCTGTTAAAACATTCTGTTGCTCATTTGCGAACAAATGATACATGACAGCCAAGACACCACCAAAACAACAAGAGCGATAAATTATGTTGACTTTGAATTTTATGTGAACTACTAAAGAGTTCTTGTCAACCCGACATTTAACACAAATAGTAGCAACCATGAAAATGTTACAGGACCATAAATTTAAGGTAACAAATTGTGATTTATTTTTATTTTAAAAGTTTAGAAAGTGAAATACTATTTACTCTAGTGAGGTCTGCAGGGACAAAGAAGTTATAAATCATGTTTTAAATAGTTAATCGGGTAAAATTTATACAATTTTATTATATTGGAATATAAAGAGGATGTTATATAGAATTGGATTTAAATTATCGAAAAACATAAGATATATACTTTAAATTAAAAAGCACTACTTGGGCTATATCGAAAAATGGTAAAATCGTGATAATATTTTGCAATCAAAATCTACACCGCAAAGTTTGGTGAACATCGGGTAATAGTTGACCCTAGTCATCTTAAGGATATGTTTTTAACTGGCTGTGCACAGCAGTGAATTTCGGCACAAACTATAAGAGCGAAAATCTCTCCAAAATTAGTCCATAGATTTAAGAAATTAGTAAATAAATAACAAAGGTATTTGATTCGTAAAGTCTTTAGTACTCAAATGCAAAATTCA
Source organism: Lucilia sericata (assembly GCF_015586225.1). Lineage (NCBI taxonomy): Eukaryota > Metazoa > Arthropoda > Insecta > Diptera > Calliphoridae > Lucilia > Lucilia sericata. The sequence continues at coordinate 29,966 of NW_023994833.1, read as the reverse complement.
TAAATTTATTTCACATGATACGTTTAAGAATAGCAGAATGTAATATTCTTGTTTAAATTTTGTTTATTGTTAAAGCGATCTATTTTTATTTTATCTACTACATATTTTATGTATAGTTAGTTGTGGTAATAAAATGCATTTTTATGTAATCGTTTTTATGGTAACTTTATTGTTACGCATAAATTTTACACCCTCTAAGTACTTATGTATATGTTTTTATTGCAGTTGCAGTTCGTGATTTTTTCTAAATAATAATATAGTAAATAAACATTAGACTAGCGTCGAAAAAATGCTTTGAGTGTGACTCGTTCTTTTCTTGTACACTATAAAAATACTCCAGGAAAAGTCTATGTCTTGAAGACCTAATCAAGGACTAAAAGTCACCGTTAATGCGATATAGACTAGACAATAGACTAGACTATACACTATACTATAGACTAGAATATAGATTAGACTATAGAATATACATAGACTAGACTAAAGACTAGACTATAGACTAGACTATAGACTAGACTATAGACTAGACTATAGACTAGACTATAGACTAGACTATAGACTAGACTATAGACTAGACTAGACTAGACTATAGACTAGACTATAGACTAGACTATAGACTAGACTATAGACTAGACTATAGACTAGACTATAGACTAGACTATAGACTAGACTATAGACTAGACTATAGACTAGACTATAGACTAGACTATAGACTAGACTATAGACTAGACTATAGACTAGACTATAGACTAGACTATAGACTAGACTATAGACTAGACTATAAACTAGACTATAGACTAGACTATAGACTAGAATATAGACTAGACTATAGACTAGACTATAGACTAGACTATAGACTAGACTATAGACTAGACTATAGACTAGACTATAGACTAGACTATAGACTAGACTATAGACTAGACTATAGACTAGACTATAGACTAGACTATAGACTAGACTATAGACTAGACTATAGACCAGACTATAGACTAGACTATAGACTAGACTATAGACTAGACTATAGACTAGTATAGACTAGACTATAGACAAGACTATAGACTAGACTACAGACAAGACTATAGACGAGACTATAGACTAGACTATAGACTAGACTATAGACTAGACTATAGACTAGACTATAGACTAGACTATAGACTAGACTATAGACTAGACTATAGACTAGACTATAGACTAGACTATAGACTAGACATAGACTAGACTATAGACTAGACTATAGACTAGACTATAGACTAGACTATAGACTAGACTATAGACTAGACTATAGACTAGACTATAGACTAGACTATAGACTAGACTATTGACTAGACTATAGACTAGACTATAGACTAGACTATTAGACTAGACTATAGACTAGACTATAGACTAGACTATAGACTAGACTATAGACTAGACTATAGACTAGACTATAGACTAGACTATAGACTAGACTATAGACTAGACTATAGACTAGACTATAGACTAGACTATAGACTAGACTATAGACTAGACTATAGACTAGACTATAGACTAGACTATAGACTAGACTATAGACTAGGACTATAGACTAGACTATAGACCTAGTACTATAGACTAGACTATAGATAGACTATAGACTAACTATAGACGAGACTATAGCTCACTATAGACTAGACTATAGACTTAGACTAGAGACTAGACTATAGACTAGGAAAAACTATGACTAGACTAAGACTAGACTAGACTATAGACTAGACTATAGACTAGACTATAGACTAGACTATAGACTAGACTATAGACTAGACTATAGACTAGACTATAGACTAGACTATAGACTAGACTATAGACTAGACTATAGACTAGACTATAGACTAGACTATAGACTAGACTATAGACTAGACTATAGACTAGACTATAGACTAGACTATAGACTAGACTATAGACTAGACTATAGACTAGACTATAGACTAGACTATAGACTAGACTATAGACTAGACTATAGACTAGACTATAGACTAGACTATAGACTAGACTATAGACTAGACTATAGACTAGACTATAGACTAGACTATAGACTAGACTATAGACTAGACTATAGACTAGACTATAGACTAGACTATAGACTAGACTATAGACTAGACTATAGACTAGACTATAGACTAGACTATAGACTAGACTATAGAATAGACTATAGACTAGACTATAGACTAGACTATAGACTAGACTATAGACTAGACTATAGACTAGACTAAAACTAGACTATAGACTAGACTATAGACTAGACTATAGACTAGACTATAGACTAGACTATAGACTAGACTATAGACTAGACTATAGACTAGACTATAGACTAGACTATAGACTAGACTATAGACTAGACTATAGACTAGACTATAGACTAGACTATAGACTAGACTATAGACTAGACTATAGACTAGACTATAGACTAGACTATAGACTAGACTATAGACTAGACTATAGACTAGACTATAGACTAGACTATAGACTAGACTATAGACTAGACTATAGACTAGACTATAGACTAGACTATAGACTAGACTATAGACTAGACTATAGACTAGACTATAGACTAGACTATAGACTAGACTATAGACTAGACTATAGACTAGACTATAGACTAGACTATAGACTAGATATAGACTAGACTATAGACTAGACTATAGACTAGACTATAGACTAGACTATAGACTAGACTATAGACTAGACTATAGACTAGACTATAGACTAGACTATAGACTAGACTATAGACTAGACTATAGACTAGACTATAGACTAGACTATAGACTAGACTATAGACTAGACTATAGACTAGACTATAGACTAGACTATAGACTAGACTATAGACTAGACTATAGACTAGACTATAGACTAGACTATAGACTAGACTATAGACTAGACTATAGACTAGACTATAGACTAGACTATAGACTAGACTATAGACTAGACTATAGACTAGACTATAGACTAGACTATAGACTAGACTATAGACTAGACTATAGACTAGACTATAGACTAGACTATAGACTAGACTCTAGACTAGACTATAGACTAGACTATAGACTAGACTATAGACTAGACTATAGACTAGACTATAGACTAGACTATAGACTAGACTATAGACTAGACTATAGACTAGACTATAGACTAGACTATAGACTAGACTATAGACTAGACTATAGACTAGACTATACTAGACTATAGACTAGACTATAGACTATAGACTAGACTAATAGACTAGACTATAGACTAGACTATAGACTAGACATAGATTTTGACTAGACTAGAGACTAGACTATAGACTAGACTATAGACTAGACTATAGACTATACTAATAGACTAAGACTACTAGACTAGACTAATAGACTAGACTAGAATAGACTAGACTATAACTAGACTATAGACTAGACTATAGAACTAGACTATAGACTAGACTATAGACTAGACTATAGACTAGACTATAGACTAGACTATAGACTAGACTATAGACTAGACTATAGACTAGACTATAGACTAGACTATAGACTAGACTATAGACTAGACTATAGACTAGACTATAGACTAGACTATAGACTAGACTATAGACTAGACTATAGACTATACTATAGACTAGACTATAGACTAGACTATAGACTAACTATAGACTAGACTATAGACTAGACTATAGACTAGACTATAGACTAGACTAGATAGACTAGACTAATATGACTAGACTATAGACTAGACTATAGACTAGACTATAGACTAGACTATAGACTAGACTATAGACTAGACTATAGACTAGACTATAGACTAGACTATAGACTAGACTATAGACTAGACTATAGACTAGACTATAGACTAGACTATAGACTAGACTATAGACTAGACTATAGACTAGACTATAGACTCTATAGACATAGACTATAGACTAGACTATAGACTAGACTATAGACTAGACTATAGACTAGACTATAGACTAGACTATAGACTAGACTATAGACTATACTATAGACTAGACTATAGACTAGACTATAGACTACTATGACTAGACTATAGACTAGACTATAGACTAGACTATAGACTAGACTATAGACTAGACTATAGACTAGACTATAGACTAGACTATAGACTAGACTATAGACTACTATAGACTAGACTATAGACTAGACTATAGACTAGACTATAGACTAGACTATAGACTAGACTATAGACTAGACTATAGACTAGACTATAGACTAGACTATAGACTAGACTATAGACTAGACTATAGACTAGACTATAGACTAGACTATAGACTAGACTATAGACTAGACTATAGACTAGACTATAGACTAGACTATAGACTAGACTATAGACTAGACTATAGACTAGACTATAGACTAGACTATAGACTAGACTATAGACTAGACTATAGACTAGACTATAGACTAGACTATAGACTAGACTATAGACTAGACTATAGACTAGACTATAGACTAGACTATAGACTAGACTATAGACTAGACTATAGACTAGACTATAGACTAGACTATATAGAGACTATAGACTAGACTATAGACTAGACTATAGACTAGACTATAGACTAGACTATAGACTAGACTATAGACTAGACTATAGACTAGACTATAGACTAGACTATAGACTAGACTATAGAGAGACTATAGACTAGACTATAGACTAGAATAGACTAGACTACAGACTAGACTATAGACTAGACTATAGACTAGACTATAGACTAGACTATAGACTAGACTATAGACTAGACTTTAGACTAGACTATAGACTAGACTATAGACTAGACTTTAGACTAGACTATAGACTAGACTATAGACTAGACTATGGACTATACTATAGACTAGACTATAGACTAGACTATAGACTAGACTAAAGACTAGACTATAGACTAGACTATAGACTAGACTATAGACTAGACTAGACTATAGACTAGACTATAGACTAGACTATAGACTAGACTATAGACTAGACTATAGACTAGACTATAGACTAGACTATAGACTAGACTATAGACTAGACTATAGACTAGACTATAGACTAGACTATAGACTAGACTATAGACTAGACTATAGACTAGACTATAGACTAGACTATAGACTAGACTATAGACTAGACTATAGACTAGACTATAGACTAGACTATAGACTAGACTATAGACTAGACTATAGACTAGACTATAGACTAGACTAGACTATACTATAGACTAGACTATAGACTAGACTATAGACTAGACTATAGACTAGACTATAGACTAGACTATAGACTAGACTATAGACTAGACTATAGACTAGACTATAGACTAGACTATAGACTAGACTATAGACTAGACTATAGACTAGACTATAGACTAGACTATACTAGACTATAGACTAGACTATAGACTAGACTATAGACTAGACTATAGACTAACTAGACTATAGACTAGACTATAGACTAGACTATAGACTAGACTATAGACTAGACTATAGACTAGACTATAGACTAGACTATAGACTAGACTATAGACCAGACTATAGACTAGACCATAGACTAGACTATAGACTAGACTATAGACTAGACTAGACTATAGACTAGACTAGACTAGACTAGACTAGACTAGACTAGACTAGACTAGACTAGACTATAGACTAGACTAGACTATAGACTAGACTATAGACTAGACTATAGACTAGACTATAGACTAGACTATAGACTAGACTGTAGACTAGACTATAGACTAGACTATAGACTAGACTATAGACTAGACTATAGACTAGACTATAGACTAGACTATAGACTAGACTATAGACTAGACTAAAGACTAGACTATAGACTAGACTATAGACTAGACTATAGACTAGACTATAGACTAGACTATAGACTAGACTAAGACTAGACTATAGACTAGACTATAGACTAGACTATAGACTAGACTATAGACTAGACTATAGACTAACTATAGACTAGACTATAGACTAGAACTAGACTAGACTATAGACTAGACTATAGACTAGACTATAGACTAGACTATAGACTAGACTATAGACTAGACTATAGACTAGACTATAGACTAGACTATAGACTAGACTATAGACTAGACTATAGACTAGACTATAGACTGACTCGAGGACTAGACTATAGACTAGACTATAGACTAGACTATAGACTAGACTATAGACTAGACTATAGACTAGACTATAGACGAGACTATTAGACTAGACTATAGACTAGACTATAGACTAGACTATAGACTAGACTATAGACTAGACTATAGACTAGACTATAGACTAGACTATAGACTAGACTATAGACTAGACTATAGAACTTAGACTATAGACTAGACTAAAGTTTTTCACGTCGTTTAAAAAAATAACTTCCGTGACGAAGGACGAATTATAGTCAGCTAGGTGGTTAGACGTCAGTGGAATTCACAGTCATTTTCGGATGCAGAGACTTTTTGTCGAACTGCTGGGTTTGTACCACTGTATGTCTAACATAAACATATATGAATGTAACACTTTAGTGATACACTGATACATATAAACAATTGTTACCACAACTGACATGTATGGTTAGTGAGTGAATGAGTAAGTGAATGGCTTCTCTTGATGCTCTTTTTGATGTGGTTGTTGTTATTATGATTGTTGGTTGTTTCAACAATAATCTTCTTTCGTAACGAAACAATAGTGGAAAAAATAACATTGTACAATATATTATTTTTTTTTTTTTTGTTGTTGCAACAAATATTATGACAGATTGTATGTATTTCCGTTTGTTTACACAAACAATTTGTTTTTTTTTTATTCTTTGCATACATACATATGTACAGTAATCGGTCGCATAACGATATTAAAAGACAAATTATTTCGCTATATTTTAATTATATATTAACACATACAAGTGAAATGTCATTTTTGCCTGTATGTATTTTAAAAATATAATTTAATAGAGAATTTCACTTATCGAGGGTTTACTGTATGTATTGAAGAATGTTTTTTATTTGCATGTCTATACTAATAACAAACATGCATTTACATTCTAAATTTGTATGTGTCATTATAAATTTAAAATGTAAATGTTGCTGTTAATGTTGTTTTTTATGTCTGTTACATTTGCAATTACACATTCTCATGAACAAGTAGATGATTACGATTATAATAATGATGATCCCTATTGTAGTCGTAATATTTATACATTATCATATTAGATAAAGTATAATTAATTGCGGATATAACCAACTAAAATGAAAGTATGTATATGTAATTCTTTCTAAGAAAACGTTTTTCAATCATGTTGTCCTTCCTGTTATCCTGTTTAATGAGTTAGGTCGTAGAATGTACTTTTTTAGGTTTATCTGATTTTTTCGTATATCTTGCAAGTATATACATATACAAAGGTCATCAGGTCCAATATTTTGTTATTATTGAAAGCATATTTATACAACTCAAAATCGATTTAAATAACCTTTCCTCTCCTGCAACTGTACACTACGTTCGCTTACAATTTTAATCAGAACTTTTCTTAATTTAACCAAAAGTCATAACAGTTTTCAATTTTCATTTTATCACTTGTCAGCCAAATGATGCTTTAAGAAAATTATAAAAATGTCATGTACAGAAACATAATTTTCAATATTTTTTTTTACAACACAAAATAGCAGCACACACAGCATAGTATAGCATCAAATTATTTCTGCAAATTATTGAATAAATGTAACACGAACCAAGAATAACTAATATTAAAATATATAATTTTTAATAATTTCCTTCCATTTTTCTTCCGGTTTCTATTGTATCGACATACTTTGTAGCTCCTGCTATTGTATGAAACTTTGTATTTTTACAAATGAACTAAAAATACAATGTAATAGAAGACAAGTATTATAAACAGCAGAACGAACGATTTTGTAATATTGTAATTTAATAAACTTGTAATATTTTCCGCTACAGTTTCCTTTATATTAAATTTTATTGTTATTCATCTCTAAAGCCCCGAGTGTTTTTTCTCTCACATCCGTTTGCTGCTCTTCGATTTTTGCTAGCTATTTTGCTGTGGTGTATTTAATATTAACATTTACTTGATAATAAACATTTTAGTTTATATGTACTATGAATGTAATGTAGACTTGGATTACATATATTCCACGTGTTTGGTTTACTTTACTTGATAGCGGAGAAACATAATTGTGTTCGGATCTAGGAGATACAAATGAGAAATAGCTAACCCGACAGGAACATCCCTTCTTAGGTCAGTTAATAGTGTTATGCGTTGTTCGTAATCTTTCTACAAGAAACTTGGACAAAGGAGCGCAGAAGAGGACAGAACTAACTAACTAACTAACTAACTAACTAACTAACTAAGACTAACTAACTACTAACTAACTAACTAACTAACTAACTAACTAACTAACTAACTAACTAACTAACTAACTAACTAACTAACTAACTAACTAACTAACTAACTAACTAACTAACTAACTAACTAACTAACTAACTAACTAACTAACTAACTAACTAACTAACTAACTAACTAACTAACTAACTAACTAACTACTAACTAACTAACTAACTAACTAACTAACTAACTAACTAACTAACTAACTAACTAACTAACTAACTAACTAACTAACTACTAACTACTAACTAACTACTAACTAACTAACTAACTAACTAACTAACTAACTAACTAACTAACTACTAACTAACTAACTAACTAACTAACTAACTAACTAACTAACTAACTAACTACTAACTAACTACTAACTAACTAACTAACTAACTAACTAACTAACTAACTAACTAACTAACTAACTAACTAACTAACTAACTAACTACTAACTAACTAACTAACTAACTAACTAACTAACTAACTAACTAACTAACTAACTAACTAACTAACTAACTAACTAACTAACTAACTAACTAACTAACTAACTAACTAACTACTACTAACTAACTAACTAACTAACTAACTAACTAACACTAACTAACTAACTAACTAATAACTAACTAACTAACTAACTACCTAACTAACTAACTACTAACTAACTAACTAACTAACTAACTACTAACTAACTAACTAACTAACTAACTAACTAACTAACTAACTAACTAACTAACTAACTAACTAACGACTAACTACTAACTAACTAACTAACTAACTACCTAACTAACTACTAACTAACTAACTAACTAACTAACTAACTAACTAACTAACTAACTAACTAACTAACTAACTACCTAACTACCTAACTACTAACTAACTACTAACTAATTTTTCGTAATGAACATTTCCCCAAAAACGTAAGTGAAATTTCACCACATTTAATTTTAATTCAAATATAGGTGGCGTGTCATAAAGTCCAGTGTCATATTTTCCATGGGCGTTATGACTCACTAAATTGAGTCTAGTGTCCATGGACGTTGCAACAATTGCAAAAGTGTCACAATGTATATGAGCAATGTAACATAAAGTTCATGGATTTCAAAGACTCCATTTATCAAAAGAAGGCTTAATTTAGCGAAGCCGGTAGAGTTTAAAACCCCTGCGCCCGGCCGAAGGCCGGCTATCCAGTACACTTTTTAAATGGAATCCAAAGTGCAACATACACCAAATTTAGGATAAATTATTTTGGGGGTAAGAGTGTCCCTTTCTTAAATTCTTTACAAATTTCCAGATACAGTTCTGTTTTAAAAGTGATACAATGTCAATGGACATTATAACACTTTTAAAAATTGTTATAACGTCCATGGATACTATGAAACTTTTTGGTGTGTCATGACGTCAATGGACATTAAGACACCCCACCTCAAATATATGCTAATATATTTATAAAATTTCATATTTAATAATATTTGTTGTATTTTCGTAAAATGTTTGTTTAATAATTTGAAAATTCTTGAAATATTTTTTGTAAAATCGCGCGATTTTCAAAATCTATAAGCTCGATGTGGTGAAGCTGTCCAGAGCCTTTAGTCTTCCGGTAAAATTTTTAAAAAATTTTGATTTTATTAAGGTTTCTTGAAAAATCATAATACGTTCCTGTTGCCTTCCGCTTTTGGGTTGTTTTTGTTTTATAAATTTCGCAAAAAAAAACTAGTAACAGGAAAAGAAAACTAAATAAAAAATTACTTAAATTTTTCTTATTTTCCTCTTGCCCGTATGCTTCAATTAGCCATTTATTAAAATTGTTTATATACAAATTGTTGCTGTTTATATGTATACGTATATTTTTTTTACTAAACATTTACGCTTCAGTTATTATAAACTTTTTTTTTTTGCTAGATGTTGGCTTTGTTTTTCTTTAGCCATAGTAATGACTAATCAGGACATTTTTCTTTATTCCTTCCTTTCTGTTGGTAAGTAGAAAAAGACATTTCGTTAGTTGGTAACAAATAGTGAGTAAGTGGAACACTGTCTGTGTTCCACTTTTTCAATAGTATACTGTTGCTCTCAACCAATATATGTTTTACTTTAGAATTTAGCAAAATAAGCACATTTAATTGAACCAAATAGGAAACGGATATTTGTAAGTATTTGTGACTATAAGAGAACATTTCCTTTATTTTAAAAACATTTCTATAAATTTTATTTTGTTTTATAACTTTCATGTCAAGTCACATTTTTTTGCCTATTTTGTTTGGCTTTTTATGTTTTAGATATAAAAAAAAATATTGTATTTATTTAATTAGATACGGAAACCAAGAAAAATACTTTTGTGTTGTTTTTTTTTTATGGCAGAAAGTACTTTAATAAACACATTTAATTTTGTAATTTTAAAATGAAAATATTTTGTTTTATGTTTATTATTGATTTTTATATTATTATTTTTTTTTTTTTTATAATTTTAATATTAAAAATGCTTGAATATAGACTAGTGAAGGGTTTTTTAAAACAAGTGTTTATCTATTTTTATCTTTTGTTGCATACACAATTTACATGAACCACATATTTGCTGTCTGTTTGATACATTAAGGGTGTCACCAAAAACAAAATATTTGTTTTAAAATTTTTACCGTCAAATATATTTTCTATAACAGCATAAAAAGCATTACTCTTCAAGCAGAACCTACCCGTTATGACATTTTAAATTCTTTTATACAGAATTCCTACCCTAATGTTCATTTGAATGTATGTAGTTTGTACATAATATGCTTAACAAGTATGTCATTTATGTACTTTCCATTACAAACACACTTTTAACACAAGTGCTTAAGTAGTCAGTCGAGCAGACAGGCAGGCAGGCAGATTGATGGTGGGATATAATGACATACTGACTTCTACATTCAAAACTAAACAATGCATAAAATTTTTAATAAATGCATGAATATGCTAATATGAAGGATGTGTGTTAAAATAGCAATTTAAAAGGATACTATTTTGTTATTATACATAAACATACTTAGATTGGGGTAGAGTATGACTGTCATCTATACGTATGTCTATATTTTGAAGTTTGATAATAACCCAACAAAAAGATGGTAACTAATTGTACTTACTTAACAATTTACTTTTCGGTGACTACTACATACCAGTCTAGTAATCACTTACAAATAATATTATACGTAAGTAATTACTGTTTAGCATTGGTATTCTTCACAATTTGCACAAAAAATTTGTTTTTTTTTTTTTTTGTTGTACTTACTTAAAAACTTACTTTTCGGTGACTACTACATACCAGTCTAGTAATCACTTACAAATAATATTATACGTAAGTAATTTACTGTTTAGCATGGCATTCTTCACAATTTGCACAAAAAACTTGTTTTTTTTTTTTTTTTTTTTTTTTGTGTAAAAATTAGGAGACACCACATAGAGGATAGGATCAATCAGGCACATCGGTGCTAGGCGATATGTAGGAGAACTATAGGCATGAAATGGGGTCTTAGTCCTACTATGATAAATTGGCTTTATAAGAGTGTAATTAGACCACTTCTGGCTTATGCTTCAACAATCTGGACAGCTTTGGACAAAAAGTGTAATATCAAACTACTACAGGAAGTTCAGCATATATGGTGTTTGGGTATAAGTGGTGCCATGTGTACTACTTCAACCAAGGCTCTGGAAACGTTGCTAGATATTCCAAACATTGAAATATATTTAAGATATGACAGTCGAACTGCTCTTTACTTTAGGCGAACTGGCCACAAGCGATTATAGGACACGTCATCAATGTGTACTGGACACATTGAAAGGTTATACACAATCATCGGACGTGCCTGATCGCATACCAGACACAGAATATGTCGGAAACTTTGAAACGGTGATGCCAGATAGAATGTCTTGGTCAAGCGGAATATTAGAGCAAATACCAGTAGGAATCCGTTGTTACACGAATGGCTCTAAACTGGGGGACAAAGTGAGGCTGGGGTTCTATATTGAAGACCCAGAAACAGAAATATACCACCGTTTACCTAATCATAACACAAGTTTCCAGGCAGAAGTCCAAACAATAACGGAATGTGTAAATTGGATTAGAATAAATATGGCGCCCACATTACATAACATATTTATCAACAGCCAAAAGGCAATTAGGGCGATATCAGGTGATATCGATATCGATGATAGAATTAAATCTAAGACCGTATTAGATTGTAAGAAAGCTTTAACTGAATACTCTCTTACTACTACTCTCGGGAGTAGTCGGCAACAAAAGAGCGAATGTAATAGCTTTAAAGGGGAGGGAGCTTGAGGTAGTTAATCTGACAAACGCAAAACCATTCGTCGAAACAAAAGCTAAATTAAAATATGGGCGAGAGAATACCAAAAGGCCTCTTGGAAATGAAACAGTAGGTAGAACCACAATGATCCTATGGTGTGACCCTGATGAGAACTCAACTCAGAATGAGCAAGTCTGAAGTTAGTATGATGGTACGTATTCTGAGTGGACACACAGGATTACGAGCTCATCTGTACGTAATTGAACGTGCGGATTCAGACGAATGTAGAGCATGTGGAGAGTACAGTAAAATTCTGGAGCAATTTCTGTGCCACTGAAAGGCATTCGTCGAGGTTCAAGTATCCAAGTATCTTGGACGTGATGTTATTCCGGAGGGGGGCTAGAGGCAAATATGGACCAAGCCCAATTATCTTTAAAATTGCGACCAGTATCTTACAGGCCAGACGGACGGGCATAGCTTACAGCTTGTTTTTCTAAAATGAAAATTTGTCTTCGTTCTTAAAAATAACGAACGAAATTGGCTTTACGTTTTTGTAACGAAAAAATAAATTTTCATGTGAGTGACAACGAAAGAGCTTTATCAGCCTGTTTTTCTAAAACAATTTAGTTCTCACACGAACATTTCATTTTATTACGATCAAGTTTAAAATTAGGTTTTTATAAAACATTTGAAAGTTTTCGTTTAAAAATGTCTAAAATGAAATTAGCTTTTTCTATCGTAACAGAACATTATTGCCTACGTATTTCATTTCTGAAATTTTAAATATTTTTTCATGTAGTGATAAGGAGTTTGGTGTTAACCCTAAAAAATAAACAAAAATAAAATAATTTTACAAAAAAAATTTAATTATGAAAAAATGTTTTTTAAAAACAACATGAAAATTGTATGCAATGTCTCAAGAAATTTAAAGGTTTTTATTGCAAATTGCATTCAGGTTCAAGTGGCCACATATTATTTCGCATTTTGGTCTAATTTTCGTTGTTTTTTGGGCAAACGAAAGGCCTTTGCCTATCGTCTATTTCTGACGTTTCTTTCGTTTATTACGAACGAATTCATTTTCTAAAAACCAAAAATATATGGAAAAATAAAGCTCTTTCGTTGCCACTCACATGAAAATTTATTTTTTCGTTACAAAAACGTAAAGCCAATTTCGTTCGTTATTTTTAAGAACGAAGGCAAATTTTCATTTTAGAAAAACAGGCTGTATTTTTCCATATATTTTTGGTTTTTAGAAATTGAATTCGTTCGTAATAAACGAAAGAAATGTCAGAAATAGACGATAGGCAAAGGCCTTTCGTTTGCCCAAAAAACAACGAAAATTTTACCAAAATACGTAATAATATGTGGCCATTTGAACCAGAATGTAATTCGCAATACAAACCTTTAAATTTCTTGAGACATTGCATACAATTTTCATGTTGTTTTTAAAAAAACATTTTTTCATAATTTCAATTTTTTTCTAAAATTATTTTATTTTTGTTTATTTTTTAGGGTTAACACCAAACACCTTATTACTACATGAAAAAATATTTAAAAATTCAGAAACGAAATACGTAGGCAATAATGTTCTGTTACGATAGAAAAAGCTCATTTCATTTTAGACATTTTTAAACGAAAACTTTCAAATGTTTTATAAAAACCTAATTTTAAACTTGATCGTAATAAAATGAAATGTTCGTGTGAGAACTAAATTGTTTTAGAAAAACAGGCTGTTAATCGATTCAGAAAACGATTCTAATTTAATTGGTTGGGTATAGGACGAATATTTTTGTATGTTACAAACATCAGCACAAACCCAATATACTCTCCACACTAAAGTGTTGTAAGGTATAAAAAGCTTCAAACAGATTTAAAAACATCTATTTAAGATTGATTCATAATTTCATTGTTTATACCCGGCGGTATCCTGGATTGTTGGGGCATTTGCTTTTGTCCTTAAGCGTACTGACAGCTTTCTTTGCAATTTTGAATGTCGTAGAGCCAAATCTTGGCTTCAATATGGTTCATATCAAATGGCGATCAATATGGTTCTCAAGATATCTCACATGGCTCTGTTTCTTGTCATAGAGTAAATATAATATGAGTACATTTTGTTACATTAGCTTTTATTTTCCATTTGTCCAGTTATTTTTCCAATTCGCCGATGTGAAACTTAAGATTTTCGGAAAGTTTTTTAATAAATGCTTAGTTTTCTCAACTTTAGTATAAAACGTACTTAAAAATTTAAGATCTTATTACTTAAAATAAAATAATTACTCATTCTGAAAACAATTACATATAAGGGTTGAATAGTCAGTTTTCTGTTAAAAAAATAAAATGTTAAATGTTAAAAAAATAAAAAAACTTAGGTAAAGGGTATATAAGATTCGGCACAGCAGAATATAACATACTTACTTGTTTAATTTCAAGTGAAAGTTTTACATTGTGAAATTGTTGCTGCTCTTATTAAGGACACCTGTACGTATACGTGTTAATGATTTATTGATATTAGAAATATTAAGTATTTTTTTAAAGTTTTTTTTTGCGATTTTGATCTTTAAGATGAAGTCTTTTTTATTATTTAATATGTTAACAATTGTTTCTCTCTTTTTGGTCTTTTAGAACGTAGAGGTGCCCGTATATGGTTATATGTGTTCATATTGCACTGTGATATCTTTTATATAGCTAAGTGTTCCCAGTATTTTTAGATTTCCACTACATACATCTTTAAAGAAATGTGCTCTACTTTACCTTTCAAAAATAGTTGGCAGACAAATATTTTTATCATTTAAACCATTACATAAATTTTCTTTTTCCATTTCGTAAACTAAGGAATAATTTATTGTTATCTCTTCAAATACAAATATTTATGTGCATAAACAATTATTTACTTTATATGTTTTCTATTATTTCCCGACAGTTTTTATCTTTTAGGTAATCTGAATAATTGATTGATTTGAAATTTTACATATGTATATAGATGTTTGAATATATACAACGTATGATTACTTAGCTGTTCCAAAATAAACCATGAAGGAGTTAAACGTTGCTTACTATCATCAAGTAATCTAGAGAGAACATATTTTAGAATATATTTAATTAAGTGTTTGTGCACTTTAACAAAGTCATATAGTGGGGTCTGAAACTAGGGTAAACCTAAATTGTCATTGCGATACAACCACTACAATCTACAGGGTTAATTTGTCAACAACACACTAAAAATACACCAGAAAAGAACAATTTTTGTTTTAGGCAATTTAAGTAAACTTTTATAAAAGTGAGTTTATGTCACCTTTCACTTTGTATACCCTAAATCATTTTGGTAAAGCATTAAGTATAAAGAATAAGTAGAATCTCTGTCAGTATAGCTTAAAACCAAGTTTCTAAAGTCTTGTTAAGTTGTTCAAACTTACTTTTAATTAATTCTATATTGAAGAGTAAATATAATTCATTGCTAACATACACAACACTCTTAATAGTTTTTGTTGCCACCATCTTAAACATATTTAAGTATTTTTAATTAAAACTAGATTATAATCAATTATACAATATATGTATTACTTAGTATGTTTATATTTCTTTGCCAAATAATTTAAAAGTTTAGGAAAATAACAAATGTTTTAGTGTTTAAAAGTTGATATATTTTGAATTTATTTGTTCTATGTTTGTTTTGAACATATGGGAACTTTGTGATATATTAAAAGTGAAAGTTTAAAAAAATAGTTATTTAAAATCCTAAGTAAAATTTATGCTAGCATATTTCATGAAATCAGAAGAAAATGAGACTACAACAGGACCGATAGAGGCCTAGTTGTATTTCTTAGGATTTGATGTATGTATGTACACATCCTCCTTTCCAAAGGAGTAGTAATTGATTAACTACTGATAAACTAACTGATTAAATGACTGATTAACTAACTGATAACTAACTGATTAACTAACTGATTAACTAACTGATTAACTAACTGATTAACTAACTGATAAACTAACAGATTAACTAACAGATTAAACTAACCGATTAACTAACTGATTACTAACTGATTAGCTAACTGATTAGCTAACTGATTAAGTAACTGACTGGTTAACTACTGACTGATGAAGTAACTAAACAACAAACAAACACTAGACTAACTAACTAACTAACTAACTAACTAACTAACTAACTAACTAACTAACTAACGAACTAACTAACTAACTAACTACTACTAACTACTAACTAACTAACTAACTAATACTACTAACTAACTAACTAACTAACTAACTAACTAACTACTAACTACTAACTACTAACTAACTAACTAACTAACGAACTAACTAACTAACTAACTAACTAACTAACTAACTAACTAACTAACTAACTAACTAACTAACTAACTAACTAACTAACTAACTAACTAACTAACTAACTAACTAACTAACTAACTAACTAACTAACTAACTAACTAACTAACTAACTAACTAACTAACTAAACTACTAACTACTAACTAACTAACTAACTAACTAACTAACTAACTAACGAACTAACTAACTAACTAACTAACTAACTAACTAACTACTAACTAACTAACTAACTAACTAACTAACTAACTAACTAACTAACTAACTAACTAACTAACTAACTAACTAACTAACTAACTAACTAACTAACTAACTAACTAACTAACTAACTAACTAACTAACTAACTAACTAACTAACTAACTAACTAACTAACTAACTAACTACTAACTAACTAACTAACTAACTAACTAACTAACTAACTAACTACTAACTAACTACTAACTAACTAACTAACTAACTAACTAACTAACTAACTAACTAACTAACACTAACTAACTAACTACTACTAACTAACTAACTAACTAACACTAACTAACTAACTAACTAACTAACTAACTAACTAACTAACTAACTAACTACTAACACTAACTAACTACTAACTACTAACTAACTAACTAACTAACTAACTAACTAACTAACTAACTACTAACTAACTAACTAACTAACTAACTAACTAACTAACTAACTAACTAACTAACTAACTAACTAACTAACTAACTACTAACTAACTAACTAACTAACTACTACTAACTAACTACTAACTAACTAACTAACTAACTAACTAACTAACTAACTAACTAACTAACTACTAACTAACTAACTAACTAACTAACTAACTAACTAACTAACTACTAACTAACTAACTAACTAACTAACTAACTAACTAACTAACTAACTAACTAACTAACTAACTAACTACCTAACTAACTAACTAACTACTAACTAACAACTAACTAACTAACTAACTAACTAACTAACTACTACTACTAACTAACTAACAACTACTAACTAAACTAACTAACTAACTAACTAACTAACTAACTAACTACTAACTACTAACTAACTAACTAACTAACTAACTAACTAACTAACTACTAACTAACTAATTCACTAACTAACCACTAATACTAACTAAACTAACTAACTAACTAACTAACTACTGTCCTACTGCTGCCTGTCTGTCAGTCTCTCCATCTCTGTGCCTGTTAATAAATTTTCTGAAGACCCTAGATATTTTCGGGATCTAAATCTTCATAAACATCAACAACATACGCTAATTGAAAAAGCGTATGTTTGGTTGTATGTTGTTTTTATTGATTTGCGTACTTTTTGGTGTTTTGGGGGTGCGTTTTGTTTCGTTATAAAATTAAACTTATTTAAGATTCGGCACAGCCGAATATAGCACTCTCACTTGTTCTTTTTTCTACATTTGAGAAAAACGCAGAAGAAATAGGTTCAGTTATAATGTGTAAATTTTTGGAGTTAAAACCAACATTTCAGTAACATTTAAATCTTAACTGATTATTTTAACACAGTAATCAGCCATTTGCATTTAAACTGCATCATTTCTTACAATATTTTATACCTTTCCAGTTGAGTTGTTTAAGTAAAATTTAATGTAAAATTCATGATATTTCTGCAATAGATTTATAAATATTTTTTTCTTGGAAATGTAAAAAAGAAACATACAAAACTTGTTAAAAGAAGAATTTTGCAATGTTTCTGGAAAAGATTTACTAATATTTTTTTCTTGGAAATTTAAAAATATGAAACTTGCATGTAGAAGGAATGCAATTTAAAACACTATTTCTTGCTTTAAGAGTGCTTACTATACAAATCTAAAAATATTAGCGAAAATAAGTGAATTATACATTTTTTCTTTTTTCTACCTTTCACAGTAAGTGGAATATTGAATGTAATAATTGTATAAAATGGTAGCGTGTTTTGTTGCATATACCAATAAAAGAAACGAAAATTAAATTTGCAGTTTTTAAGCAAATTTGAGCCAATTAATATGAAAAAACTGAAAAGAAATTTTGTCAAATTTTACTTTAATTTCCACGTTAAGTACAAACAGAATCCAATTTAATTGTGTATTTATTATTAAATTATATTGAACCATGATACCCAAGCTCTTTAGTCTTATTATTCATAATTGATTAATAAACTCATTAGCAATTAATTATAAATTCCCTTAATATTATTAATGTTTTGCCCTTGTTTTTTGTTTTTTGCTACTGACATAATACAATGCCCTTGTTAGCCGAAACTACAATTAACCACAAATTAAATAAAAAAAAACTCTCTTAAAACCACTGGCATTGAAATCATATTAATTAATACCTAGATAACATGCTGATAAAATGTGCACAGTAATTAAATTTAAAATACATTCCCCTTAATGAAATACAACACATTAATATTGAATCGAAGATCATGTGTCAATCTGACAGTTGATACAATTTTAATATAAATTATAATAAATAAAATTACAAAGAACTTTCGAAAATGTCACAAACGATGAGGTATTAAATGTAAAGGAAATATAAAAATATTAATTTCATAATTTGGATATGGACAAAAAGTCGGCAGATTAATGACTAAATCATAAGGAACCATATATTTATTAATTACGATAATCGGCTGCTTTTTAACAAAATATAAAAGAAAACTTATTCTGCGCAATGTCAGACAAGCAAATAATAGATGTTTACCATAAAAAGTCAATATTTTTTACAATTTTTTTTAAAACACAAGAAGAACATCTTTGTTTTATATATCCTTTGTAGCTAATGTCTTATCTTATGATACTAATTACAGGCTGTGTTCTATTTCAGTTGTAGATTCGTTCTAGTTCAGTTCAGTTCTAGTTCAGTTCTAGTTTAGCTCTAGTTCAGTTTTATTTCAGTTCTAGTTCAGTTCTAGTTCAGTTCTAGTTCAGTTCTAGTTCAGTTCTAGTTCAGTTCTAGTTCAGTTCTACTTCAGTTCTAGTTCAGTTCTAGTTCAGTTCTAGTTCAGTTCTAGTTCAGTTCTAGTTCAGTTCTAGTTCAGTTCTAGTTCAGTTCTAGTTCAGTTCTAGTTCAGTTCTAGTTCAGTTCTAGTTCAGTTCTAGTTCAGTTCTAGTTCAGTTCTAGTTCAGTTCTAGTTCAGTTCTAGTTCAGTTCTAGTTCAGTTCTAGTTCAGTTCTAGTTCAGTTCTAGTTCAGTTCTAGTTCAGTTCTAGTCAGTTCTAGTTCAGTTCTAGTTCAGTTTCTAGTTCAGTTCTAGTTCAGTTCTAGTTCAGTTCTAGTTCAGTTTATTTCAGTTCTAGTTCAGTTCTAGTTCAGTTCTAGTTCAGTTCTAGTTCAGTTCTAGTTCAGTTCTAGTTCAGTTCTAGTTCAGTTCTAGTTCAGTCTAGTTCAGTTCTAGTTCAGTTCTAGTTCAGTTCTAGTTCAGTTCTAGTTCAGTTCTAGTTCAGTTCTAGTTCAGTTCTAGTTCAGTTCTAGTTCAGTTCTAGTTCAGTTCTAGTTCAGTTCTAGTTCAGTTCTAGTTCAGTTCTAGTTCAGTTCTAGTTCAGTTCTAGTTCAGTTCTAGTTCAGTTCTAGTTCAGTTCTAGTTCAGTTCTAGTTCAGTTCTAGTTCAGTTCTAGTTCAGTTCTAGTTCAGTTCTAGTTCAGTTTAGTTCAGTTCTAGTTCAGTTCTAGTTCAGTTCTAGTTCAGTTCTAGTTCAGTTCTAGTTCAGTTCTAGTTCAGTTCTAGTTCAGTTCTAGTTCAGTTCTAGTTCAGTTCTAGTTCAGTTCTAGTTCAGTTCTAGTCAGTTCTAGTTCAGTTCTAGTTCAGTTCTAGTTCAGTTCTAGTTCAGTTCTAGTTCAGTTCTAGTTCAGTTCTAGTTCAGTTTAGTTCAGTTCTAGTTCAGTTCTAGTCAGTTCAGTTCTAGTTCAGTTCTAGTTCAGTTCTAGTTCAGTTCTAGTTCAGTTCTAGTTCAGTTCTAGTTCAGTTCTAGTTCAGTTCTAGTTCAGTTCTAGTTCAGTTCTAGTTCAGTTCTAGTTCAGTTCTAGTTAGTTCAGTTCTAGTTCAGTTCTAGTTCAGTTCTAGTTCAGTTCTAGTTCAGTTCTAGTTCAGTTCTAGTTCAGTTCTAGTTCAGTTGTAGTTCAGTTCTAGTTCAGTACTAGTTCAGTTCTAGTTCAGTTCTAGTTCAGTTCTAGTTCAGTTCTAGTTCAGTTCTAGTTCAGTTCTAGTTCAGTTGTAGTTCAGTTCTAGTTCAGTTCTAGTTCAGTTCTAGTTCAGTTCTAGTTCAGTTCTAGTTCAGTTCTAGTTCAGTTCTAGTTCAGTTCTAGTTCAGTTCTAGTTCAGTTCTAGTTCAGTTCTAGTTCGTTCTAGTTCAGTTCTAGTTCAGTTCTAGTTCAGTTCTAGTTCAGTTCTAGTTCAGTTCTAGTTCAGTTTTAGTTCAGTTCTAGTTCCGTTCTAGTTCAGTTCTAGTTCAGTTCTAGTTCAGTTCTAGTTCAGTTCTAGTTCAGTTTAGTTCAGTTCTAGTTCAGTTCTAGTTCAGTTCTAGTTCAGTTCTAGTTCAGTTCTAGTTCAGTTCTAGTTCAGTTCTAGTTCAGTTCTAGTTCAGTTCTAGTTCAGTTCTAGTTCAGTTTTAGTTCAGTTCTAGTTCAGTTCTAGTTCAGTTCTAGTTCAGTTCTAGTTCAGTTCTCAGTTAGTTCAGTTCTAGTTCAGTTCTAGTTCAGTTCTAGTTCAGTTCTAGTTCAGTTCTAGTTCAGTTCTAGTTCAGTTCTAGTTCAGTTCTAGTTCAGTTCTAGTTCAGTTCTAGTTCAGTTCTAGTTCAGTTCTAGTTCAGTTCTAGTTCAGTTCTAGTTCAGTTCTAGTTCAGTTCTAGTTCAGTTCTAGTTCAGTTCTAGTTCAGTTCTAGTTCAGTTCTAGTTCAGTTCTAGTTCAGTTCTAGTTCAGTTCTAGTTCAGTTCTAGTCAGTTCAGTTCAGTTCTAGTTCAGTTCTAGTTCAGTTCTAGTTCAGTTCTAGTTCAGTTCTAGTTCAGTTCTAGTTCAGTTCTAGTTCCGTTCTAGTTCAGTTCTAGTTCAGTTCTAGTTTTCTAGTTCAGTTCTAGTTCAGTTCTAGTTCAGTTTAGTTCAGTTCTAGTTCAGTTCTAGTTCAGTTCTAGTTCAGTTCTAGTTCAGTTCTAGTTCAGTTCTAGTTCAGTTCTAGTTCAGTTCTAGTTCAGTTCTAGTTCAGTTCTAGTTCAGTTCTAGTTCAGTTCTAGTTCAGTTCTAGTTCAGTTCTAGTTCAGTTCTAGTTCAGTTCTAGTTCAGTTCTAGTTCAGTTCTAGTTCAGTTCTAGTTCAGTTCTAGTTCAGTTCTAGTTCAGTTCTAGTTCAGTTCTAGTTCAGTTCTAGTTCAGTTAGTTCAGTTCTAGTTCAGTTGTAGTTCAGTTCTAGTTCAGTACTAGTTCAGTTCTAGTTCAGTTCTAGTTCAGTTCTAGTTCAGTTCTAGTTCAGTTCTAGTTCAGTTCTAGTTCAGTTCTAGTTCAGTTCTAGTTCAGTTCTAGTTCAGTTCTAGTTCAGTTCTAGTTCAGTTCTAGTTCAGTTCTAGTTCAGTTCTAGTTCAGTTCTAGTTCAGTTCTAGTTCAGTTCTAGTTCAGTTCTAGTTCAGTTCTAGTTCAGTTCTAGTTCAGTTCTAGTTCAGTTCTAGTTCCGTTCTAGTTCAGTTCTAGTTCAGTTCTAGTTCAGTTCTAGTTCAGTTCTAGTTCAGTTTAGTTCAGTTCTAGTTCCGTTCTAGTTCAGTTCTAGTTCAGTTTCTAGTTCAGTTCTAGTTCAGTTCTAGTTCAGTTCTAGTTCAGTTTTAGTTCAGTTCTAGTTCAGTTCTAGTTCAGTTCTAGTTTCAGTTCTAGTTCAGTTCTAGTTCAGTTCTAGTTCAGTTCTAGTTCAGTTCTAGTTCAGTTCTAGTTCAGTTCTAGTTCAGTTCTAGTTCAGTTCTAGTTCAGTTCTAGTTCAGTTCTAGTTCAGTTCTAGTTCAGTTCTAGTTCAGTTTAGTTCAGTTCTAGTTCCGTTCTAGTTCAGTTCTAGTTCAGTTCTAGTTCAGTTCTAGTTCAGTTCTAGTTCAGTTCTAGTTCAGTTTTAGTTCAGTTCTAGTTCAGTTTCTAGTTCAGTTCTAGTTCAGTTCTAGTTCAGTTCTAGTTCAGTTCTAGTTCAGTTCTAGTTCAGTTCTAGTTCAGTTCTAGTTCAGTTCTAGTTCAGTTCTAGTTCAGTTCTAGTTCAGTTCTAGTTCAGTTCTAGTTCAGTTCTAGTTCAGTTCTAGTTCAGTTCTAGTTCAGTTCTAGTTCAGTTCTAGTTCAGTTCTAGTTCAGTTCTAGTTCAGTTCTAGTTCAGTTCTAGTTCAGTTCTAGTTCAGTTCTAGTTCAGTTCTAGTTCAGTTCTAGTTCAGTTCTAGTTCAGTTCTAGTTCAGTTCTAGTTCAGTTCTAGTTCAGTTCTAGTTCAGTTCTAGTTCAGTTCTAGTTCAGTTCTAGTTCAGTTCTAGTTCAGTTCTAGTTCAGTTCTAGTTCAGTTCTAGTTCAGTTCTAGTTCAGTTCTAGTTCAGTTCTAGTTCAGTTCTAGTTCAGTTTCTAGTTCAGTTCTAGTTCAGTTCTAGTTCAGTTCTAGTTCAGTTCTAGTTCAGTTCTAGTTCAGTTCGTTCAGTTCTAGTTCAGTACTAGTTCAGTTCTAGTTCAGTTCTAGTTCAGTTCTAGTTCAATTCTAGTTCAGTTCTAGTTCAGTTCTAGTTCAGTTCTAGTTCAGTTCTAGTTCAGTTCTAGTTCATTCTAGTTCAGTTCTAGTTCAGTTCTAGTTCAGTTTCTAGTTCAGTTCTAGTTCAGTTCTAGTTCAGTTCTAGTTCAGTTCTAGTTCAGTTCTAGTTCAGTTCTAGTTCAGTTCTAGTTCAGTTCTAGTTCAGTTCTAGTTCAGTTCTAGTTCAGTTCTAGTTCAGTTCTAGTTCAGTTCTAGTTCAGTTCTAGTTCAGTTCTAGTTCAGTTCTAGTTCAGTTCTAGTTCAGTTCTAGTTCAGTTCTAGTTCAGTTCTAGTTCAGTTCTAGTTCAGTTCTAGTTCAGTTCTAGTTCAGTTCTAGTTCAGTTTCTAGTTCAGTTCTAGTTCAGTTCTAGTTCAGTTCTAGTTCAGTTCTAGTTCAGTTCTAGTTCAGTTCTAGTTCAGTTCTAGTTCAGTTCTAGTTCAGTTCTAGTTCAGTTCTAGTTCAGTTCGTTCAGTTCTAGTTCAGTTCTAGTTCAGTTCTAGTTCAGTTCTAGTTCAGTTCTAGTTCAGTTCTAGTTCAGTTCTAGTTCAGTTCTAGTTCAGTTCGTTCAGTTCTAGTTCAGTTCTAGTTCAGTTCTAGTTCAGTTCTAGTTCAGTTCTAGTTCAGTTCTAGTTCAGTTCTAGTTCAGTTCTAGTTCAGTTCTAGTTCAGTTCTAGTTCAGTTCTAGTTCAGTTCTAGTTCAGTTCTAGTTCAGTTCTAGTTCAGTTCTAGTTCAGTTCTAGTTCAGTTCTAGTTCAGTCTAGTTCAGTTCTAGTTCAGTTCTAGTTCAGTTCTAGTTCAGTTCTAGTTCAGTTCTAGTTCAGTTCTAGTTCAGTTCTAGTTCAGTTCTAGTTCAGTTCTAGTTCAGTTCTAGTTCAGTTCTAGTTCAGTTCTAGTTCATTTTAGTTCATTCAGTTCAGTTCTAGTTCAGTTTCTAGTTCAGTTCTAGTTCAGTTCTAGTTCAGTTCTAGTTCAGTTCTAGTTCAGTTCTAGTTCAGTTCTAGTTCAGTTCTAGTTCAGTTCTAGTTCAGTTCTAGTTCAGTTCTAGTTCAGTTCTAGTTCAGTTCTAGTTCAGTTCTAGTTCAGTTCTAGTTCAGTTCTAGTTCAGTTCTAGTTCAGTTCTAGTTCAGTTCTAGTTCAGTTCTAGTTCAGTTCTAGTTCAGTTCTAGTTCAGTTCTAGTTCAGTTCTAGTTCAGTTCTAGTTCAGTTCTAGTTCAGTTCTAGTTCAGTTCTAGTTCAGTTCTAGTTCAGTTATAGTTCAGTTCTAGTTCAGTTCTAGTTCAGTTCTAGTTCAGTTCTAGTTCAGTTCTAGTTCAGTTCCTAGTTCAGTTCTAGTTCAGTTCTAGTTCAGTTCTAGTTCAGTTCTAGTTCAGTTCTAGGTCAGTTCTAGCTCAGTTTCTAGTTCATTTTAGTTCAGGTCTAGTTCTATCAAGTCCTAGATCCGTTTCATGTTGACTTAGATACGTCTATTGATGCTTTACAGATAACATTTATATATGATTCCAATTTCATTAAAGTTAAGGTGTCCTTGACAAACTAATAGACTTACAAAGATAAACGAGAGGAATACCGAAATGTGGACCATTTTCAAAAAATCAAGGTCAATTTTATACTACAAGCTTTTATATCCCCCTGTTGGGTAATTTGTCCATCTTCTTTTACTGGCTTTTAATTATTAGAACATATTTATTTTACTACCAACTCCCTGGTGGCGTATGATAAATGGTTGGATGTATTAATAACAAGTATACGCACCAATGGTTTTCAACTACATTTTAATTTAAATTCTCATTAGCTTTATAATTTTCTTGTTCTTTTTTTTCTTTTCTCTAGAAAATTTGCATAATTCTTTTCTAGAAGAAATTTAAAAAGAAAAAATGGAAAAAAAAGAAAAGCAGCAAATGAACAGTAAATTTCTTTCATTTGCAAAACTACATAAAGTTAAAAATTAATTTAAATTTTGCTTTTAACTGCCAACAGGGATTTTTTTTTTGGTTTTAATTTATAATTTGCTTTGGCATATTTTGTTTTTGACAGATGTCATTAAAGCATTTGACTACTAGTAGTAAAATTAAAGAAATATACAGGAAAAATAGCAATCTTAACAGGGATGGCCAACTTTAAGGAATACTAAAAAAAAACTTTAACGAAACTATACAAACTACAAAGAAAAATTTTTTCATTTACATAATGTGCTTACAAAAGGTAGTTAAGAAAAGAAAAGTTTGGCATAATTTTTTAGTTTTAGGGTATTGTCCTTTTGACATAATTTTTAAAATTTGTTTATTTTAATTTCTTACAAAATGTAGTAAACATGATACTTTTAATAGTTTTAAAGGAATTTATCTTCATTTTCGGCTAACTACTCAAGTATGAATGGAAAGAAGTGGGTGAAGAAAATACCATTTCTTTAATAAAGATTGTGTGCACGGAAATTGTTGATGTTGAAGATGATGATGATTGTTGATTTTCTTGTTTTTTTTTCTTTTAAATTTTCCCAATATAAAAAGAAAAGAAGATTCAAACAATAGCTGCACTTATAATTGATGACCAAAAGTCGTAACATGTAGTATTTCAAGAAAAAAAGCTAGAAACGAAAAACGTAGATAGTGTGCGTTCATATACTAAAAAGAAAATGAATCTACAAGTCAGAAAATTCAAGTCCTTTTTATTTCATGTGCTACGTGACCAAGTGCTAAGCCATGAATAAAACGCCATTAATAACAACCAAATTTTACCAGAGTCATCATTACTGTTAATGCACAAGTAGAGTGGTATGGGCAGGAAATGTGGATTACTATAATCGGCTGCTTTTTTTCACAAAATATAAAGAAAATTTTTTGTTTTTAAAGAAAAGAAACGGAATTATTCTGTGTTCTGTCAGACATGTAAACAATAGATTTCTACCATAATAAGCCAACAAAATTTTTCAGAATCTTTGCAAACACGTTTTTGTTTTATGTCCTTTGACACTAATGTCTGATTTTATGATACTAGTTGCAGGCTGTGGTCAGTTCTAGTTCAGTTCTAGTCAGTTCTAGTTCAGTTTCTAGTTCAGTTCTAGTTCAGTTCTAGTCAGTTCTAGTTCAGTTCTAGTTCAGTTCTAGTTCAGTTCTAGTTCAGTTCTAGTTCAGTTCTAGTTCAGTTCTAGTTCAGTTCTAGTTCAGTTTCTAGTTCAGTTCCTAGTTCAGTTCTAGTTCAGTTCTAGTTCAGTTCTAGTTCAGTTCTAGTTCAGTTCTAGTTCAGTTCTAGTTCAGTTCTAGTTCAGTTCTAGTTCAGTTCTAGTTCAGTTCTAGTTCAGTTCTAGTTCAGTTCTAGTTCAGTTCTAGTTCAGTTCTAGTTCAGTTCTAGTTCAGTTCTAGTTCAGTTCTAGTTCAGTTCTAGTTCAGTTCTAGTTCAGTTCTAGTTCAGTTCTAGTTCAGTTCTAGTTCAGTTCTAGTTCAGTTCTAGTTCAGTTCTAGTTCAGTTCTAGTTCAGTTCTAGTTCAGTTCTAGTTCAGTTCTAGTTCAGTTCTAGTTCAGTTCTAGTTCAGTTCTAGTTCAGTTCTAGTTCAGTTCTAGTTCAGTTCTAGTTCAGTTCTAGTTCAGTTCTAGTTCAGTTCTAGTTCAGTTCTAGTTCAGTTCTAGTTCCGTAGTTCAGTTCTAGTTCAGTTCTAGTTCAGTTCTAGATCAGTTGTAGTTCAGTTCTAGTTCAGTTCTAGTTCAGTTCTAGTTCAGTTCTAGTTCAGTTCTAGTTCAGTTCTAGTTCAGTTCTAGTTCAGTTCTAGTTCAGTTCTAGTATTCAGTTCTAGTTCTAATTCAGTTCTAATTCAGTTCTAATTCAGTTCTAATTCAGTTCTAATTCAGTTCTAGTTTAGTTCTACTTCAGTTCAATTTCAGTACTTTATATAATATAAGGGTCTATGAGCAATATCTGGAAATATTAAAAAATTTCTCTTATTAATCATAGAGTACATATGATTCTCTATAGCCAAATGAATACATCACTCTGCAATGTTTCCATAATGACATTTCCCATGTTTTTTTTTTTTCATCTTACCTTCTCTTACATATAAAAAATTTTTTTGCTTATGTTTGGGTGTTCTTATGCCAGCTATACTATAAAAAAATTAAAAAAAACCATTGTAATACACAAACAATTAAAAGAAACTTGACCACTCTCGAAAACATCATCATCACACCATAACAGTTCCATCATGTTGCCTTGTTAAATTCGTAGGTACTTGTAGATACGATTACTGGTGACCAACATAAGAAACATGTGACAATCTTTAGTTCAGCTCCTCAACAGTCACTTTACATGAGTTTATAAGAGTGGAAACTTACGTACATACAGGCATACAACATATTGAATTAATGCCTGTTGCTAAAGATAAAATGTTTTCTTTTGGCAGATTGCTACTGACACGGCAGTAATGATGTAGATGGTAATGATGATGACAGTGGTTGTGGATCTTCTCTTTTGATTATTTTCACTGTGTAGTGAAAATGGCTTTTTCTTCATTCGTTTTTTATCCAGCCAAGGGTTTCAACAATTTAATGTTGTCGCCTTTTTTCTTCATATTTTGGCATGTAATTTTTTCCTCTGTGTTTTAAATCTGTCTCCTTATTTTCTCTATGCGTTTTTAAGTGAATCTTAGTGTTATTGACAAAAAAATTTTACGTGTCATTAATGAAAGTGAAAAAACAGAAAAAAATTACAAAAAACATGTTAAAATTACTTTGTAAACAAAAACAAAAGGTCACAAAAAATGTTAACGAGTATTGTTTGGGAGAAAAGATTTTTTTTTAATTTTTACTGTTTATAGAAATGACCTCAAAAGGGATCTAAATATGTAATGACAAATGAAGAATTATTCGATTTGCTGTCTTGAAAGCTTTAAAGCACTTTTTTGTAGCAATATGAAATACACTTTCCGTATTTAAAGAAACTAATATCCTACAAAGGTCATGAGTATATTTTGGAAAAAATAGCAATTGAATAAATGAAAGACCAATGCTCGACATATTTTGTATACTCGATATTAACCCATATCAATGGAGTTTATTCGATGGTCTGATTACATTTTTTATGGGAACAATTAAAAGTTTTAATTGAGTTAGTTAAAGTGATTCTACATTGATAAAGTTTAAGTTAGGTGTGGGACCTTTATATTCTGGTTTTAGAAACATTATTTCATATGCATTCACCATCCATAGTGCAGGATATAATAAAAGCAACAGCATAAAGAAATTCTACAAAAGAAAGTAGTAATCTTTCCTTTACACTAGATGTACTAAAAATGCCTTAATATAAAATCATGATTTTCTTTTCGTTTCTTAAAAAAAAGTCCTGCTATAGCATCACACAATTAATCTTAAAAACTGTGCAACCAAAAGAAGCAGTAAAATTGTATTGGATGTATATCTTAAGAATGTGACACAACAAATGACGTATCTTTTGAATGCAGAATTGTCTCAGAATTATTTTTCAATTAAGGCATGTTTTTTGCTTCGAAAATGTTAAATTTTGTGCCTTCAAAGCGTCATATGTGGGAAGTTGAGCTTTTCTTCTTTAGTTTGAAAAAGTGCTGCTAAAGCTTATTTTGAATGCTAGCCATCGGTTTAGCGTACGAGTGATTGTGCGATTGTAAAATGGTGATTTTTCATGCAGAAGAAAAAGATCACTCAGGCTAGCAAAAAAAAGTTTGAGGATTAAGAAATAGAGACATAGAAAATTGTTGTCAAACTCAACATGAGCTTGTAAAATTATTGGAAGCTTCTCGAACAGCAGGATTCATTCAAAAGTTCCATACGAATTGCAGAGGATAGATATCAGATGAGGTTCTAAAATGCAGTGAGATGACCTAATCTCACTGTGGCCTTTTTTATTCACCGATTGGACTAAAGACGGTCCACTTCTCGCTCCTGCATAATAACAACAATAATAAAGCACTTTGCTAAAGTATTCGAGCCATCTTATTACTTCCTATAAAAGTCCCGTATTCTTCCTATGCTCAGTCATACCCAAGACCACGCTAAACCACAAAACTAGATGACTTTGTTGTTTCGGCAACTCTTGGGAGCATACGGCTTCCACAAAGCAGCTTAATCTTACGCGATTTGCTGCCTTTATTTTTGCGACTTCCCATGTAAGATTTCACTGTCCTAAATCTTGGAGTATCGTGCGCTTCCAGCTATTCTTTGGTCAGCGTCGGCTACTTGAGCCTGAAGATTTGAGAACACACTCAATCATTACAATTACCGATAATACAAATATTAAAGGCTCAT